>NC_046376.1:26461652-26608805 GCF_011125445.2 Fundulus heteroclitus | reverse complement strand
TATGACAGGCAGTAACTGCAGAGATGTAAAACCATTTTAAGAGGCAGATGGTGAGGACATAATATGGAATCACTGTTTTATTCAGCCACACTTGTTGGCATGCAAAGGGGATGCCTGCTGATCTCAACAAAAACCCAGAAAGAAGAGGTCCGTGTTCTGAACTTATTAAGAGCTGCACACTGAAATGTCCACGTTGTTGGACAGAGTGGAGGATAGGGAAAACATTTTTGCAGATTGATTTATTATTTGCTTCATTGTTGCATATGTTCAAGAACCATTTTGTGTTCAGTTTAACGAAAGAAAGAGAAAAAAGGAGAGCTAATCGCTTTCTTACCTGCCTTATTGTGGAATATTTTGTCTAAATGTTTTTAAAGTGTATATATTTAATGGATTTCTTATTGGGAACAATTTTAAGTTTAACCATAATTAAGCAAAATATTGTTATTCTTAAAAATGTAGCGAAATCTATAAGAGATGTTTATGTTTCATCTATTTTTTTTAATTTATTTTATTGTTTAAGATAAGGAAAAAAAGTCTAAATGTGGTAATGGTGTTTTGTCATTTTCAAAATATGGGTCAGCAGTAAAAAAGGTTCGGGAAAGACTGATGTAGGGAATCAGGCCAGACAGGAAGTGACAGATTTCATCATTGAAGATCCATAGCAATAAAGTTGAGTGCCAGTCATTGTGTATTTTTGTGAATAAATGAGAGTGCTCCTGTGGAGCAGTCTATGGAGATCCAATCCTGGCTTCCGGGTTTGACATCAATAACCAGAGTACACACAATCTGGAATTAGTTGCTGTTTCTAAGCACGCTTTTTAAAATCTCAGTCAGAAGCTGGAGTGGAAATCCACACTTTTCCAACAATCATCATTTTGCAGCTATTGTTAAAAAGAAATACACAATTTTCAGCTAACTATCTATAGTTTTCATTTCTAGAGCTGCTTTTCATCACCATTGATGAAAATCAGTTCTGTTTGTTCATGCCCTTTTCCTGGTAACACTTTTTTGTAATCAAGCATAAATCATTTCCATACCAATTTATACCAAACCATTGCTTAGCAGTTTATAGTTTTTTTCTATTTGTAGTTATGTTTTTTTATTAAATACATATCCATAATTATCCATAACATTGCTCCAATCTCATATTAAAGTAATTTAATTTATCTCATAATTTGATTTATTACACCACAATGTCACTGATTGTGATGTTTGACCTTCCTTTTGAAGCAGATGTGAACATTCCCTATGCTCGGTACGGAGTTGGCTTTTGTCAGTACGAAATAACCTTTTATAAATAACCTTTAATAACTACAGTTATTAAAAAAATATATGAAAAGACAGACCTATTTCTGAAGCCTTTCCAAGCAAAATAGCATTGCTTCCCGCAAGGGAGACAATTGGGGCTCACCGCTTAAGTGCATTTAACTTTATCTTGTGCACATTTGCAGTGGTGATGGAGACAAAAGACCTCAGGTTTACATTAAAATAGTCTCTACTAGATGTGATTTGTAATGGGAAAAGTTTTTTATGCATGTGGGGACTTCTTTATAAACTGGTTTGTAAATCTCTGTGGGACATTTTTAAATATGTTTTATTGTTCCAAGACATGGAGTTTCCAACCTTTTTGTCATGTGGGCCGAAGTCGTTAAGTCAAAAGTGGGGGCAAAAATGTGTACATTTTAAAAAACTAAATTTCCCCAAAAATTATGCTGTGATGCAATATTTTAATTTTAAAAAATTATCAGATTTTTTTTAGGAAAGAGATGTGTAAATTATTGTAGACCCAGAGCTTCAAAAGGGTTTTGCAAGTTTGCCCTATTAGAGAAAAAGGCATCCAGTTTGCAAATTCATTTGGGCTCGACTGAAAAAATAAATAAATTAACACATTTTGTCTACGCTAAGGAATAAGAACAGGACTTGGATCACTTTTTCTTTGAAAATGTTGCTGTATCTAGACAGGTTAATATAATATAATTTAAAAAATCTGAGTCTGCTTTTGAATAAACGTTGCTGGATAGGTGGGGTCCTGTTTACCATAAAATGCCAAAAGAATGGTTACACTAAAAGACACCGAATATTGTAACACTTTATGTTGTACCTAATATTTTCCAGCTTTTTCGAACAATTTTGCCTCAGTTAAAAATAAGAAAACACCATCTGTGTAAACCATCTCTGGTGGAGGGCAGAATTTGTTTTGTTCTTGAACTGTTTGGGGGGCAGGAACGGTCTCCAGGCCCTTATTGAACACCCCTGTTCCAAGGTTTATCTGTTTATGTCATGGACTCTTTTAACCTTTAAACCTAACAGCTAGCGTCCCCTTTGTAATCTTTCCCCAAAGGTCAAAGATCACAGCTTGTCTGAGCAGTCACTTTTAATCTTTGGGTGTGTGTGTGTGGACAACAAAGCACCAAGCCATCAGTGTGTCACCTTAGCCTCATGAGAAGCCATGGTCACAGCAGTCCTCGTGTTTTTCAACTCAGTTCATCTTGGGGAATCATGCTGTCAAGAAGCTGTTGCATATTATGTCTCTGTGTCGTCCACAGCTCACTTGCCCATGGAAGTGGACAAACCCGTCTGTCTCAGAGACTTTGGGTGAATCCATGTTGGTGTGGAGTCTCAATCATCTGAGACTTAGAAAGGAAAAGATCTTCAAGAAACCTGAAGTCCAGTTATTTATGAGTTCAGGATTGATTCTGGCCGTTCTGTACTCGTGGGGGAAGCTGTAGGACCAGGGGAGGATGGGGATGCTTTTAAGGACATCTGCATTATTGGCACAAAGTCAAGCTTGCTCCAGCGCAGGCTGGACTCTGTCAGGGCAGTCCTTGTCTCTTATCTGTTTGTGATGCTCAGAGACAAGACCTCAAGATGTAATCAAACGAGAAGGAAGTCCCTGCAGTGCTTGAATGTCAGTCAATGAGTGAGTGGGAAGCCGTGGGATTTGGAAGGTCCACTGGGATTATAGTGCGATTGAGTTGTATAACTCTGGCGATCCGGTTGATATTTAGGGACAAAGCAGCATAATAAAATTTTACAGACCGGTCAGGAGTTGGTATGCTGACAGAACTCACTCGTTCGATTACGCTCCCTTGACATCATTTCAACACTTGCCTGCTCGCACCAACAAACTTGAATTTGTGTCCACAGCTGTGAAGACTTTGTAGTTGTAGACACAGTTTCACAGACTCAGGTATATGTCAGCAGAATTTTGTGCGCAATAGTTTTATTGACATACAAATATGAATATGTTGTGTTAGAATCATGCAAACATCTTTTTGACAGCTGTCTTACTCCATATATGTAACCCCCATTTTATAACCAAGTGTAGCAATTGAATATGTTAAACCATTGCATAACAGTTTAGTTGTCTTTGTAGTTCAGTGCTTTTCTATTTACTACATTACTAAATAACTTTGTTCCAATCGCCCACATAATTAGATTTTTTTTGTTTATTATTCTCTAAAGATTTAGTTGCACCCCTTTTCTGATTGTGGTTCCGATCCTTATTTGGGCCAGTTCAGTCCTATGTAATATGAAATTATGATCGAAAATAGCCATTATCTAAAACGTGCAGGGCGTGTGCCTCGAGGACCAGGGTTGAAAATCACTGAGTTCAGCATCTTGGGTAAGACGCCATCAGTCTGTGTGAAGGTGTCAACAACATTTTAGCTTAAATAAGACTTATGTCATGTGTTAAACAGTTGTGATCAGTAACTAGGAAGAGCTCTGTGATAACAGCTTTTATCTCTGTCCCAGAGTTTTCCACTTTGGTCTTGTGTCTGTTGTTCCCCGGAGGAGCACATCATCTTTTAACGGAACAATTTCTACTGTCAGTGCACTTCTTCTCTTAACAAACAAAGCCTCTTTGCAGCTAACCCTCCTGTGTACGCTCCTCGTCGCGCATTCAATGCTCGGCGTGTCACACCTTTTTACAAGGTCTGAAATTTGTTCGTACAGTTTTTATCCATACAAAGAGATCTTTTCAGACCCGTTCAGCAGCAACCATGTCAAGCAGAAGGATGTGGTAACAGAATCTGCCTATCCGAACCCATGCTAAAAGAACATGGAAGGTTTTATGAAAGCTGTGACATTTAAAATTAAAAAAACGTTGCAAATGGGATATGACACAGTGTTTTCTTAATATTTTTGTTGAAGGCATGGAGGAGAAAACCCAGAACATTTTTAAATTTCTTCGTGTGTGTATCCTATGTTTTTAAGGAGACTATAGGCTATTACAAAAATAAAAAGAAGCAAAATTAGGTAAGAAATTAAGAAATGGACTTTTAAACGAAGCCTTTGATTGGCCAAAAATATGAATAGCATGAGGTCAAGCATTATACAAGTGCACATAAAGTACGACTTGCACGCACAAGTGCAGGCAGATTTTCAGGTACATACATGTCCTCTCTGGCGCACGAACACATCATCCAGATGGTACGAGTCAAGGGCAGGCCATGCATGGGAACATGGTGAGTGATGTGGCAGAAGTTCTTGAAGACAGTTTACATGTCTCTGTATATTTATGCATCCATGTATTTATGCAAGGACCTGACACTTGTCCCTGACTCAGATGAGCAGTGCATGGGTACGGTTGACCCGGACAGCTGGTGGTTCATCCCCAGCTGGTTTCCTGTGGAGGGAGATGACACGTTGGGGTGTGAAATAAATGCAGAAAGGCAATGTAGAGGTGTTCAATGAACGGGACGGAAGTCAAAGACAGACACACCTGCAGCCTGTGAGTGGAGGGTTCGAAAGTTTACTAGCTTTGTCCGCACAAACACTGATTGGTTTATTCAGCTGGCCCCACCTTGTGGAGTTCAGTGTTTGTTTAAAGGTGACCTATTTTGTTTATACTATACAAGACATTTTTTTACACAAAATCATTCTCGGGTAGGCAAATGACATTTCGCGTCGTAGTTCCGCTTATTTTGAGCTCTTTTCGCAATGAGCTGTTTTTAGATCAGTTTTATGCAAGCTGTAGCTGGCCACGCCGCCCAACTCAATGTTTACACTCGCATTTTGCAGCTACACGTGAAAATGGATGCAAACACATGCACGATGGTCCAACAGCACATCTTTGGCCCGTGAGTCAGACCCAGAAGCTGAAGAAGTGAAGCCTTCTGCACAACAAGCAAAGATGCAGCAACAGTTTCTGAATGGTAAGCAGCCTATTCCTTCCTTCAGGGCTGCCTTTTTTGCTGTGTTCAGACCGAACATGATTTGAGCGTCATAAAGGCGTCCAATGCCTCAGCTTAGACGCTTGTGCAGAGTGTTTACACGCTCTGAGCAAAGTGTGGACAGACTGGTATGACACATGTTGGGAGTAGCTACGCTGTTCTTTTCCTCAAATGCAGGAAAATATTTATCGTGTTAAAAGGTTTGATAACTTACCCAAGATCTCAACTTCCTTATTATTCCTCCTCCAGGCAAGGTCCTTTACTATCTCTGTAGTGAAATCTCGACTGATCATAGATAATGGGATAGGCACAAACAGTGATGATGACTTTGGCTTCCATTGTCCCAGCTTTTCTGGTCCTTTCGTCCCGTCAGAAAGTATGCCACTACGTCACATAGCAGAGCTTCTCTGATTGGTTGACTATCTGCGTCCAGCAACAAAAGTTCAGATTTCTCAACTCTAGCATCTGCCGCTTTGGACTCTTGAAACTTGAAATCTCAAAACACGTCGTACCCGACCTCTCAGCGCTCCTAGATGCATGTCCACCATATACTTTGCATGTAAACCAGACGGCCCTGATGCTTAAATTGCGTTCGGTCTGAAAGCAGCATTCCAGTTTTCCAGAGTTCCAGAGCTACGCTGAAAGCCACATTTCTGCAGTGTTGATCCTGTTATAGCTTCTCAATTGCCTAGAAAGATCTGTCTGTGAGTGTTACGTTTTTATAAAATGTTGGTTTGTGTACTATATCTCTAAGAGGCATTTTGATTTGATTTTAGGTCAGTAGAATATGAGAAACAATAACTCTAATAGCGGCAGCATCCCTATGGGATTTTTTTTTTTAAAGCAAACTAGCATCTTGCTAACCATTAGGTCGCTGTCATTTTAGCTGTAGTTAAGCATATCAGAATTATATGCACATTTTTCAGCATGTATTAATGCCAATGTTAAGTTGTGTATGTCATTTACTCTGATAATAATTATAACTTTGTTGTAAGAATAGGCATAAAAGTAGTGTGTTAAATTTATGTGTCTTACTATTTCAATTTGCATGGGTTGCTAGGTGAGGGGCAGTGCCCACCGATTGTGACATAATAATCTGCAGGTTTTTGAAATGGATGGTTCTCCAGATACCAACACCAAAAATGTACTTATTGGCAAAACACAGCAGGATGGAGTTTTTTTTTAGCATTTGGGCTGTTTTAGAAGCAGTAGAGACCCAACTTGAACTACAAGAATGTGCAAAAAGTGAATTCTTCATCATACATTGCATGTAAAGGTGTTGTTCCATGTCATTTTTTTCACCATAAAAAGATAAAAATGAGCAAAAACACATAAAATGAACACATAGCTAAAATATCCTATGAATTTGTTGATGGCTTCAGGTTCTTTAAATGACAGTATTGATCATCATGTTCACACATTTGGCTCTTTGGATATTTTACTGTAACATTTTTTTATTAAAATTTTATTTAAATGATTTAATTATTCGAGTAAGGCCTTTCAGTAAGATTAAAACCTAATTTAATCAACCTTAGGTTTCTGCTCTTTGGGTCTAAAGTTACCTTGCAGACCACAGTGGTCTTTGTGAATCTCCAGATTGCGTTGGGCTTTGTACATAAGTATTTACCCACTATATTCCTAGAACAAGTGATACAGTGCATGAAATCTTTTGGCAATGTCTGGTCTGGCATTTTTAAATGTAAGCTTGTTTCTCTTGAAAAGTAAACAAGGGGGGAAATAGTGCTGCAGAATATAGGGGAAAAACAAAATGCAATAATAATCCTGAAAATTGCAATGATCTTAACATTAGTGTCAATCTATGTCGCCAAGTATATGACTGATATGTAGAGCGTTGATGTCTGACACTTTAAATAGATCTTTCTAAACATTGCATCACAGCAGTCCTTTGTGATTGCCATATTGCACGCACTGATGCTGCAATCACCACAGTGGTTGAATATTATGTAAAAAAAATTCAAAAAATAAAAATGTGGGAACATCAAATTTGATTTCTTAAACGAGGTAATACCATCATACCAGTGTTTTCACATTTTAAAGATTGAGGAATGACCCGAAGAAATGGACTCTCATTACATATGGCAGCATATTTCTCTGCCTTGTTAACTCCACTCTTACAGATGAGACCAGAGGTAAAATACATAAATAAAGGATTTAACTGAATATGGATCTTGTGTTTTCTATACTTTCAAATCACTGAGAGCGCTTTAATCATGTACTTGACTATTTTTGAAGGGATTATTTTGTGTCGTAGGAAGGGTAGAGAGCACAATGTCACAAAAGAATTACCATCAGTCATAGCAGGAGATAACTATGTTACATGTAATTTGTGAAATCTAAAATCATACCTGGTTTGTTCTTAGTAGTGCTGTGATCCATTTATTTTCTGGTGGTCTGCTGTAGCCAAAGCAGTGCAGTAAGGACATTACTCAGAGCACACCTCCGAGGCTTTTGCGGCTCCTTTTAAATTTAGATTCTTAAGCCACATTTGTCTTCAGTCCTTGTATGCTGGTAATTGATGAAAAATAATCCACTGATTGAAGGAATAATCCATCTTTATCAGCCACTAGATGAAGCCACAGGTTAAGCTTCAGGTTATTGAAGGTGCAATTGCAAACAGTGCAACATCGTAGGCATGTTCGGATATATCAAAGCTTTGAAAGGACATATCTGTATGTGTGAGATTATCACGACAAAAAAAAAGAAGAAATTTAGCTAAAGTGCTTAGCAGTTACTTCAGAAATACAGCTCACTACATACCAAAGCAAATGGCTTTGCTGCAGCACTGAGTGTTTATTAAGTATCAAATTGTAGTACGGATAAAAAATGACTATTACATTGTACAAGGGCGCTTAAGGTGAGATCTGGCCTTTAAGTACTCAGCGTAATGGCTTCAATGTCTTTGAGCAATCCCACTAACCAAGGAAACGGATGATGGAAAATGAGCAGATGTAAAGCACAAGGTCAAGAATTTGGATCTGGAGGTGAATATAAATCTGAGGAGGTTTGAAAACCAAGAGGAGCTGCAGCTTATATCAAGAACCGAAGGTAATCAAGAACGCTGGTCGAAGAAAAGCAGAGAAGGCAGGAAATCAGTCAAGTAGAGGAAAGGAATGGCATGATATTCAGGGGAAAAGCAAGCAAGAAAGAAATGAAATAAAAAAACAGAAGCATGTTTGGCAAGACTGAGGCAAGAGAGGCTGAATGGCAAAGGAGATTTATATAGGAAGGGAAAATATCTAAATGGAGATGAGCTGTCGAGAGAAAAGAAGAGATAAAGAGCAAAAAGCCTACTGCAACAAATTGACACTCATTCAAACTGACGCAGCAGAGATAAATCCATGTCGAGGCAAGCATGACTGGACAAGAATAATCATCACACTTACCCATGTAGCTTCGAACATTTAGCCAGACTCCTCTGAGAGCAAACCTAATTAGATGTAGAGACAACCATTGTGACAGCACAAGAAAGAGCCTGTTACTCCGAGAGACTCAGTGTGTTTATACGAAATATCTGAACAAATATGTTTCTCTGTCTCGACAAAATGGGTGCAGAGGATCAGGCTTAGCTCTGGATAATTTAGTGGGGTTATGCAACTCAAAAGCATTTGACTGGTTCGTTTCAACATGTTATGCTTCAAATCTAGCCTTTCACATGAGAGCCACAGTCACCTCAAAGTGAACTTGACCCAGATACTGCACAGAGAGACTCGATTATTCCTTTCTTAAGACGAGAGGATAACCTTCAATAATGGCATATTAATCTGTTAATTATGCATCTACAGTCATATTTAATAAAGGAGAGATGAGAGGTTCTGGATATTTATTAAAATCAACATTTCTTGACAAATCAAATTAATTACATGTAACCAGAAATTGAGATTATTGTTAACCACACTAAGGTGAGCATCACTGATCACTTCTTTATGTCAAAAAACAAACAAAGCAAACACCTTAACACTACATCCACCCTTAGAAAGGGGGGTCAGAATAAGAACTGAATTCAAGACATTAGCAAAGCTGAATCAGGATTTAAGTTTAATCAAAGGTTTTTGGTCTTTCTGGGGTATAAAGAAAGGGTGTGTGATCTGATTTTGAGTTGTAATATTTAACATTAGTTTTACAGGGAGAACATTTAGTAGAAGAATCCCAAAGCGGACACTGAATGAACTGGATCAGGGTGCAGTTCTGTCTGCCCCTAAGTCCCTCCTGAAAATGCAAGCAGGCCTGTTCTCTCCTTACTCTGGCTTTTGGGATGTTAGCGAAACCCTGGCTTCGTAGGCAGAATCCGGGGTTTTACTTGAGCAAACTCTCTGAAGGATGCTGAGTCTGTCAGAGGTGTGGACAGAAATCTAACACAAAGCCATCTACAAGAACTTTACACAATGTTTAAATGAAGGTAACAAAGCAAGATAGAGGAAAACATTAATTGCCACTGAGGTCTACATTGCAATACACTGTCAATAAGCTAAAGGAATCTATGGAAATGTTTTTATTTTCTAAAAAAAAAATAAAAAAAAAAAAGGTTTTAAATACAGGATGTAAACAATGTATTATTGTGGCGTTGTTTCCAGTCCCAGAGAGGTAACACCGGGGTTAACTGAGGAGGTCTTGGGTGAGTGACACCATTTTTGGAGCTAGAACAAAGTATTCATTCAGCAGTTTTTACTTATGCTGCACTGGTTTTAATTTTTAGCTCTTTTCAACTGGGAAAGGTGCAGGTCTCAGGACAGCAGGTAAAGCTGGAACCTTAAAGTGAAGACAGAATAACCTTATGTTTCTGCATTCATCCATGAAAAAACATGACATGGCAGCAAAGATGTTAAAGATAAAAAACATGGACTGTGTGGACCTTATTTTCTACTTTACTCTCTTTTATACATGTAAAAAGATGGTTACTAACTTTGCGTGTCAACTGTATTTTAATTAATTATTTTCAGTATAAATATAAAAGGGGAGGTGGGGTCTTAGGTCACTTTTAGATATCCCTTCTATTCCCAGAAGTATTAAAAGTACCTTTTTAACGGTAGAGACATCTAGCTATGAGGGGCAGCACTACAATGCCTTGCAGAAGTATCCACCCCATTGGCTTTTGATCTCTTTTGTGATATTTCGACCTGTAATTTAAATGTTTGTAAGTCTTATTTAAGCTGATGGATCTACACAAAATACTCTTAGTCGTTAAAATAAAATGAGAAATAAATATATTAATGGACCATAGCACATATTCCAGGATTTTTGCAGACGTCTGACCCCTATGGCGACAAGTTGCTGTGATAAAGTTGGTGATTTATACCTTACTGGTGACCTGTCCAATATGAACCCCACCTCTGGCCCATTCAACACTGGGGGAAGCCCTCTAAACCCTTCCCAACACACCCTCCCCACGACCCTCCATGGATAAGTAGGTAAGGACAAGGGATGGATGAACAAATGGAGTAGACTGGGGTTAGGTTGTCACATTATTGTTATTAGCACAGGGATAAGGATCTTTCCGATTATTTGCACAAGACTCCAGACAACTTTTATCGTATTCCTCTCTAGGTTTTATGCCTACCGCAGTATAAAAACTGTTGTCATGGAAAATGCCAAGTAGTGTAAAGTGTTAATCAGAAATCAGAAATTGAGTTAATTTGGCTTGTTTAAACCTATTTAGAATCAGGTTGCTTAACCTCACCACATGGAAACTGGATGATGAAACATGGGCTGTGCCTCAAGCCCAACATAGACAGCAGGAATGACAGCCCATGCAGCCCATACTATATCATGCTACTACTATACATACTGTAAATACTGGTCATATAATTAGAATATCATGAAAAAGTGGATTTTTTTCAGTAATTCCATTCAAAAAGTGAAACGTGTATATTATATTATTCATTACACACAGATTAATATATTTCAAGTGTTTATTTGTTTTAATTCTGATGATCATAACTGACAACTAACAAACAAAACAAACAAAAAACAAATTAAGTACTGCAGAAAATCAGAATATTATGAAAAGGTCCAATACTGAAGACATCTGGTGCCACACTCTAATCAGCTAATTAACTCAAAACACCTGCAAAGGCCTTTAAATGATCTCTCAGTCTAATTCTGTAGGCGACACAATCATGTGGAAGACTGCTGACTGGACAGTTGTCCAAAAGACGACCACTGACACAGAAGGTCATTGCTAAAGAGCTGGAGTCAGAGCTTCAGAACCCTCACGGTCAGACATATAAGACATCGTTCCAGCTGCTGCATTCCTGGTGTCAAGCCACTCTGGAACCAGAGACAGCGTCAGAAACGTCTCTCCTGGGCTAAAGACAAAAAGGACTGGATGCTGCTGAGTGCTCCACGGTTCTGTTCTCTGATTTGGAAGTCAAGGTCCCAGAGTCAGATGGAGCGGGAGATCGACAGGCGGATTGGTGCAGCGTCTGCTGTGAAGCGGGCGCTGTACCGATCCGTTGTGGTGAAGAGAGAGCTGAGCCAAAAGGCGAAGCTCTCAATTTACCGGTCAATCTACGTTCCTACCCTCATCTATGGTCACGAGCTTTGGGTCATGACCGAAAGAACGAGATCCCAGATACAAGCGGCTGAAATGAGTTTTCTCCGTAGTGTGTCTGGGCTCTCCCTTAGAGATAGGGTGAGGAGCTCAGTCATCCGGGGAGGACTCAGAGTAGAGCTGCTGCTCCTTTACGTCGAGAGGAGCCAGTTGAGATGGTTCGGGCATCTGGTCAGGATGCCTCCTGGACGCCTCCCTGGTGAGGTGTTCCAGGCACGTCCCACCGGGAGGAGACCCAAGACACGCTGGAGGGACTATGTCTCCCGGCTGGCCTGGGAACGCCTTGGGATTCCCCCTGAGGAGATGGCCCAAGTGGCTGGAGAGAGGGACGTCTGGGCCTCCCTACTGAAGCTGCTACCCCCGGATAAGCAGAAGAGGATGGATACATTTATTGGATTTATTGGATGGATGGATGGATGGATGGATGGATGGATGGATGGATGGATGGATGGATGGATGGATGGATGGATGGATGGATGGTCCCAGAGTCTGGAGGAGGAGAGGCATAGAATCCACATTGCTTGAGGTCCAGTGGAAAGTTTCCAGTCAGTGATGGTTTGGGGAGCCATGTCATCTGCTGCTGTTGGTCCATTGTGTTTTCTGAGGTCAAAGGTCAACACAGCCGTCCACCAGGAAGTTTTGGAGCTCTTCATGCTCCCTGCTGCTGACCAACTTTATGGAGATGCAGATTTAATTTTCCAACATGACTTTGCACCTGCACACAGCGCCAAAGCTACCAGTACCTGGTTTAAGGACCACGGTGTCCCTGTTCTTAGTTGGCCAGCAAACTGACCTTAACCCCATAGAAAATCTATGGGGTATTGTGAAGAGAAAGATGTGATACACCAGACCTAACAATGCAGAAGAGCTGAAGGCCACCATCAGAGCAACCTGGGCTCTCATTCTAGGATTCAAGGATTTTTGTGTTGTTTCACCAGATTAAATTTTCATGTCTCTGGTACAAAATTAGAACTCAGATCCCAATTCAAGAAGTCAAATAGAATAATAAAGCCTCTGTATAGGAAAGCAAAACAGCATCACCTTTCAGAGGAACATTTCAAGTGAAGAAGTAAGTAAATCATAACTTGATAATGCTGTTAGAAAGTGAACATTTAGATCTGCTGGGGTGCTCTCCGCCATGTTGCTCCAACACTGCGCTGCTCTGACTGTGGCAAGGAGGGGCTAAGCCCTGAGTGGCAACTGTTCACATGCACGTACATGTACACGCACGGTCCTGCCCGGCCATGTAAACAAGAGTCTGAAGAACAATACAGAGAGCTGTGGTGTGACGTCATACCATAGTCAATCGGAAATATTACCTTTAGTTCTAGTTCTAGTTATTCTATCTAAAATATAGAAATTTTGCTTATTGCTCCTTTAAGTGATACTCTAATTTTCTGGGATATTAATTTTGTGGTTTTCATAAGTTGTCAGTTATAATCATCAGAATTAAAATAAATAAACACTTGAAATATATCAGTCTGTGTGTAATTAATGAATATAATATACAAGTTTCACTTTTTGAATGGAATTACTGAAAGAAATCTACCTTTTCATGATATTCTAACCATATAACCAGCCCCTGCATTGCAGCAATGAACGGACCATATGATGATGCAGACAGTACAGTTAGTACAATTTACAGTGACCATGTAAAGTACCTAGTTTTCTATGTATAAAATCAACTGAACACCAGACAATCCCCTCAAAGAAAGATGATAAATGCATAGAGGCCTACATTGTCCTTGCTCCATATGGCTGGGAAGTTGAATCAGCTCACCTAGAAGGTGAATTATGACCGCCCTTGCAGGATTTGACAAACATTACCATTCTCGCCAACTTCGAGAGTACCGTCAGGCTGGGTCAGATATGTTAGCATCGGATCACATCTCTGAGAAAACCCTCCTGCTGTGGAGACACGTGCTTTAGTGACACATAGGGGTGACTATTTTCTTTTTCGTTTAGCCCCTTGCAACTGCAGAGTTCATTTCACACTTCAGTTTAAGAAAGTAAACTAGGTTTAATTTTTATGCTCTGGTAGCTATAAGAATGGTTAAGATGGTAAGGTGTGCATGTTGAGGTTTTATCGGAAAGACAAAATTTCCACTCAATTAACCATGCTTCCCTTATTTAGGAGTCACAGTGGTAGGTGTAGCTCATGTGTAGTTAATTTATTGGGAAAGCAGATAGGTACCTTTTAACTAGCTGCCTGCCATTATATATCTGAATCAGCATTATTTTATAATATGTTTAAAAAATGTCTAAACTGGACTGTATGTATTTGACTCTATGTGTAATCTGAAACGAGTTTGAAATGTATCAGATTCTACATATTATTTGCTGTGAATTGCTACTAATTAATGGAAATAAATCAAAATGAAGCCTCGTGTTTTGTGAAGGAGTTGGGAGAGGAGTCAGTTGGTTTCCAATCTCACAGGAATGACACCTGAACTGATGCGGTATACGTCCAGCGTCATGATATCCGCCCTCTTTCCTGCTTCTGTCCCTGCAGGACCACAAACGGCTCTGGTCTGTGAACTATAGAAGCAGAAGGAAAACTCTCCTGTGTGTAGCTCCTCACGTCTGAGCATCATGTTCCATTAATGGCTGCTTCCCCACCTCAGCCAATCAAGAAGAGGCTAGAGGGACAGTAGAAGGGAAAGCTGTTTCACTATATTGCACAGGTAAAATAATGTGTTTTGTAAAAGAGTGATCCGCTGGTAATATAGCTCTTAAGATTGCCTATTTGTCCTTTAACTGTTAAAAAATATTCAGGAATATCATAAATAAATCTGTATTTTGTGGGACACCTTCTAGCGTCAGCTTGGAGATATTGTAACAGAACAAGAGATGAACCCTGCCACCTGGTGGACAGAAGAAATGTTTACAACAGAAATACTCATAGGCTGGCAAGTCTTTCTCATTTTCCAACACTTTGTGGTGTAATCTAAAAGCATGTGTGTATATCATCATATGAATGATATATATGTTGTACAACCGCCTCCATGCTGTGTCTATTGCAACCCAGTCGCTGTCCCAATTCCTGATGTGCAGCAGCCTGTTGTCCTCCAGCTTCTTTGAACAGGATTTAAATTAAGTAGACAGCAATAATAATACGCTTAAACTGTTCTTTCTTCAGGAGCAGAAGCAGAAAAGAGTTTTTTTAGGGTGTAAGAAATGAAACGTGACAAATCATTTCACTTTTATCCACTTTGATGTAACACTAGTTGGGAGAAGAAATGCAAAGGATAAAAGGGTAAATTACCTGCTTGGATTAGTGTGTACACCCTGAAGCTAAAACCTTTGCTGTAGCACCATGTGATTTAATGTCAGCATTAGGTACGCATCTATTAAACTAATTCTGGTGAACCGGAAATAAAGCCCAGCTGCCCTACTTGAATCTCTCTGCCATAGTTTGCAGAGGTTACAAATCTGGATGGAAACTATGTTGTTCTACAAAGACAAAACATCTACAGCTTCTCCACACAAAACAGTGCTGTTACATTACTGCAGAATGAATAAGAAGACAATACAGTAACTGGCCATCCCATTTTTTCCTCTATGGATATAAAACAAACGCTTTTTCTTCCAGGCCTTGCTTAAAACGTACAAAAAATATATTTTAAGCCTTTTGATGGAATCAGCGTTCGTCAATGCTGCCACAATCCCAAAATGCAAAACGAACACAAAAACAATAACCGACATTACCAAAACAAGCTTATACCCACAGTGAACCATGGTGGCAGCAGCATCATGATCTGGGGAAACGTTTTCTTAAGATGGAATGAAGCTGTTTTTGTCAAGGTGGATGAAGTCTTGAATAGTTGAAAATATCAGTGAGCCTTCAGCTGAGACTGGAGACATCAATGCAGCAAGTATAACCACGCATTCAACTCAACAACAGAAGGACTTCCTATGGGGAAACTTCAAGTTTTGTCAGACTAGCCAGAAATTGTACTCAAGTATATTTAACTGAGTAAATGTCACTAGTTTCTACCCACCTCTGACAAAAACCACTTAACTGCACATTTTTCATTTGGATGTTTTTGAAGCTGAGGGTACAGGATAAATCTCACATTATGTTTGAGAAAAGTTGTGCAAGGTTTTATCATGGTTCCTCCTCTTTATATTACAAGAACACGTTTGCCACTGTGAGGACATTCAACTGATCAATAAGATGCCTTTTTCTTCTTTGGCAGGCATGACAGAGAGGCACATAATCCTGGAGATGTTCAGACCTTCTCAGAAACACATGATGGTGTTTGAGACACGATCCGAAGAATCAAGACTGTCAGCTCAGCTTCTAAAAATAGATACAGCTGCTGCCTGCTGTGTGCCATGTAAACGTTTTGCTTCGATTATGAGGTCAGCCATTCTTCATCTTCCCAACTTCACTGTGAGGGAATCGGAGAGCAGTCACCTTCCATCACGGTAAGTGATCTGCTGCGTTGCTTTCCAGATACAGTACTTAGCTTTAAACTATATTCAGTTTTTTTATGTAAATATAACCACACTGACTCAAAATCCAAAAAGAAGTTAGACTTAACCTATTCAAAAACATGTCTTCGACATCAAGTTTGTAACAGGGCAACATAGAGGCTAAATTAGAAAGCGCATCTACAGCTAGGGTGTCCAAACTTTTCAGGACATGGGCCGAAATTGTCATGTAAAGGCACTCAAGGCCAAAAACTTAAGAACATCAACATAAGCAGCAGTCGAACATACTATGATGGTCCAGGACTGTTCTGCAGGCTCAAGACCAGGACTACATCACATGAGTAAGGGAAGCACGATTTCTGCTCTGCTTTCAGAAACTCCTGAAGAAGAATATGCAGCCATCCGTTTGTGGCCTTAACCACGAGCACATTTGGGCTATGGAACCAGAGATGATGCAAAGCATACTTGTAAAACCAACCTCTGAATGTCTCCCAAAAAAAAAAAAATATATAGAAGGATTTGGAGTGGCCTCACCAAAGCTGAGTCTCATTGAGATGTGCCATGACCTAAACTGGTCATTCAAGATTAAATAAATTACCTTTGGCTGAAGTTGAAATAAAATAATTCTGCAAAGAAGAGTGGGCAAAATGTCCTCCACAGTGATTTAAAAGGCTTGTTGCCAGTTATTATAAACACTTGTTAGTCGCTGCCACCAAAGAAGGATGCAAATACTTGGTAGTTTATTTCAATATGTATCATATTGTATCATTCCAAGGGATTATCTTTAGTTGTCAAAGTACTTGCAATTCAAAACACTTAAGTTGGTTTCAGATTCCACGTCAATTACATGCTGGTGAAGATTCATAGTCATCCAGGTCATGGTCATTCCAAAAAAAGAGGTAAAAAACAAAGCAACTGTTTTCCGTAGTTGAAGACGAGAGGAAGCGAAACGTCTTCAACTACGGAAAACAAGTCCAGTTGCTTTGTTTACCTTTTTTTGGAACGTCAATTACATCCATTCCAATTTAAACTAGAAATCAAACAATGCAGTCAAACTCAGTTTAGCATTCAAATTGAAAAGATTGCATTGAGTCATTGACTCGCAGCACTCAGTCATTTGCATTGTGTCGTGGTCTTTGCAGCAATCCCTTCTACCGAGAACATATGTAGTGACTTAAATCGTTTAAAATCTACTGATCATCCCTGCATCGGAGAAGAAACACCACAACAGAGTTTCAATGATTTTAATTTAAAGGTAGATTTACAAAGAGACAACAAAAACGCAATACACGTGACCAATGCAAAGTGCGGAAATATACAACACTGTTTTCTTAAATAAACCAGTAAACAATACCTATAAATATCAGGTGCAATCTGCAATTTCACATGACGGCTAGCGGCGAGCAACAACGTACATCAGAGCGATAAAGGGAGACTTGTGCAGCGATACATTTCAGCGGTCGGGTTAGTGTGTCGGAAAGCTGGAGAGAAGGAGGAGAACGTTTAGGTTCTCCTGAACGCTACTCTTGGAGCGTTCGCGTCCTGATGCACGAGAGCAAGAGTTAAATGGCTGATCGCGATGACTGCTGGGAAAGTGGAGAGCGTTCAGGGTTTGTTTATTGCACAAGAACAGGATCAAGGTTAATGCTGGTTTAGACACTCGAGAGATTCTTGCTATTTGTTACTGTGCTCGTCGTTTGATATGGTCCAGCAGAAAAAGCCATCTAATGACTGCAGCCACTGGCAACCCTGCTAAGGATGTGTAAAAAGCCTGAAAACAAATTCAGGTGAGAAAAATAACATTAAGAAATAATCCTTAACATCCTGCTTCCCCAGGTATAAACAAGACATGACACAGTGGCCAATTCCTCTTCATATTGGGAAAGACAGGGGAACGTTTAAGTAAGGCAGGTGTGTGTTGATCTTGAAAAGTCACTGAATGGCAGTGTGTAGGTATTCTCTGTCAGAACAAAAATTAAAAAAAGGTAACAAAAAGGCAAGTTTTCATCCAACAAACTTGGATAAAGACTTGCCACAGCACACAGTCAGGAGGATGGTAAGGGAGGTAAGAGTGGCCTCACGGCATCACCATGTCTCCATAACGATAATAAGCCCCCATCTACATCGCATATATTGTTAAGTTGGAGGCACAACAGGAAAAAGCCTCTCCTGTCCTACCGCTACAAATGTAAAGATGTGGAGTTTGCTAATCCCTTCAGCAAATGATCAGATGGGATTATGAATAAAGCCTCATTAAATGGATAAAACAAACAAACAAACAAAAAATAACTCCAGGTGAATTCGGTGTGAAAAAAAAAAGGGATGAATATGTGGAAAAGCAACAGATGCCTACTGGTAAGGGCAGTGGAGGACGTGTGACACTTCGGGTCCGTCTAAAGCGCATGGCTCTATGAATTATTTGAAATACATGGAGACTTTAAATGAAAGTCTGGTGACCTCTGCCAAAAAAGTGACATTAGGTTGTTGTGATTAGCTCCAATTGTCCAAAAGGGATTTTTAAGCTACTACAACAGGACTGCCTTCAAGTGTAGTACATGAGGTTTTGTTAAATACACTTAATTAAAAGATTTTTGTATTCCCTTCCATTAACAAAAGTGTAGTTCAGATATTTCTAAATCTTTTCAGTATGACAATAGACGGGAGCAATAAGAGAAATAATTTATCTCAAGTCTTTTTACACATCTTTACCCCAGGGAGCCATACGTGTGGAGGGGGCTGCGGTGTACTAGAAGCAGTACCTCTCATGTGTTGTGATGAATAGTGTCTAACACAATAAGATTATAGGTGGAGCTGCTTTGTGCGCTAGATGTGTAATTCACATTGTTTCATCCTATTTATTTATAGGAGAGCTATGTTACCGTTAAACAGCACTGTGGCGGCTGAGAGTCTAGACTGCAGGTAAGCAGAGGGAAATGAAGGCACAGAGGTGTGCTATAGTTCAGACACACTCTGGTGGCTGTTAAAGAACTGAAGCAGGTTATTGTTGAGAGCAGAACGGCACGTTAAAGAAATCTGTTGATGTAATATAACCGAGACAAGTACTGGAAAAGTATGGCGCGATAAAGGTTTCTTCTATAAATGATGTTTCAGCATTTCTGAGAGGTAAGAGAAGTCTACTGTCATATAACATGTGTCAAGCAGTACAAACCAACAATATTAACCCAATATAATCAAACCCAATCATAAGAGGTAAAGTTGAGTGGCTGATTCTCTGCTAGTAATTATTTTTCAGTCCTTAAAGAAAACGCAAAAAAGTAAACTGTTCTTGAGTCCCACTCTGTAGTCCATCAAAAGAGATGAAAAACACAAATACTGGAACAAACAAAATATAATAAATACACATACAAAAGAAATGTTGACCGGACATAATTTAAAAGGCTAACAAATAAGGTGCAAATATACAAATGTCACGAACATAAAATCCCTCTCTTCGTCTATTCCGCCAATGATCAACAATACAGAGCTTATTAAACATAATAATCTATAGGATAAATGAACAAAGTACTGAAGTATAATTCAACACTTGATTTTCAATGAAAATTAAATACAGGAATAATCTTTCAGTGCAAAACTTGCAGGGATTTTGGTTTATTTACCAATGAAGAAAAAAGTGTGAAGATTGTATTACGTTATTCTCTCCCGTTATTCTTCATTTATACTGAAAGCAAATATCAGACCATTCAAAGTGTAAATCTGTTCCCTACATTAGATTACTATATATATATATATATATATATATATATATATATATATTATATATATATATATATATATATATATATATATATATATATATATATATATATATATATATATATATATATATATATATATATATATATACACACTTATTTTAAAATATACTGTGCTGAGAAAAATGTTTGCCCCCTTACAGATTTCTACTGTATTCATCTTTGTTGTCACACTTCAAACGTTTCAGATTGTTAAACAGATTGTTTTCCAGACAAAGATAAACATGATAAATTAAACAATGCAGTTTCCAAATGAAAAACTGTATTTATGGCGTTTAAAAGGCTATCAATACCAAGTGGGACGTATGTGAACCGGGTTCGTTCCAGCCTGACAGGTCTTCTCCCGCGCGTCTTCCCCCCCTCTCAAATCCCCTTTCCTGTCAGCCTACTTTGAAAAAACGAGCCACTGGTGCTACACCCCTCCCAACCCCCAAGAAAAAAAGAATCAAGAAATGAATAGGACCCGTCTAACAGCATGAAGCAGGTTAAAAGATCTCAAAAAGCGAAAACATATTTCCCAGATCTGGAGAATACATAAGCCATTGGGGAACCTTCCCAAGAGTGGGCTATCAAAATTATTCCAACAGCGTATTAATGACTCGTTCAAGAGGTCAGAAGAGAGCTCGGAGCAACATTTACCTCAGTTATGGTCGGTGTTTATGATTCAGCAAAAAGAACCCGGCAGGACAAAAATGGCCTAAATCTGAAAGGCAAAAAAATGTGACCTTAAAAAGGCAGTTCATGCTTAACAACCGTCAACTGTGGCTGAAATAAAACAGTTCTGTAAAGAAGAGCAGGCCCAAATTCATTCACGGTGATGTAAAAAAGACTAACTACAAGGACTCACAATCGTTGTTGCTTTGTTTAGAGAGCAACTGCGATACTTTTTCAATTAGTGTCAGCTCGGGTTGATACCTTTTTTCTCTTAATAAATTCAAATCATTGTTTCAAAATGTCACGGCATCTTTGTCTGAAAATTAAATTTGTTTGATGATCTGATAATTTGAAGTGATAGAAGAAGAAAAACAAAAGCAAAAACAAATCTTTCTGACAGTGCTGGAAAGAGGCGTTCCGTTTACTGTCAAGTCATGGCTGCGGCTTAAAACCTCACCAGATGTGAAACCCGTTTCCAGCTGCAGTCAGTGGTCGTCCGTTATGCAGGAAGAATGAGAAACAAAGACAAAGAAAACAAAGAACTAAAAGAGCCCAACAACAATGAAAGTGACCGGGAGAACCTCAAGCAGGTCCATCGGGTCAGACGTTTCTTCCACCGTTGATGACGTTACCTCCTGGAGGGGCGATGTGAATGGAGTCGAGGATCGGTCGAAGGATTTGGCCAAACGGTCTGGAGAAGGGACAAAGACATTTTGCTTGGCATTTGGAGATAAACTGACATAAAAAAAAGGAGATTGCAAGCAAACAAATATTAGAATCGTTTTGGATCGAGCCCTTTTTTTCCATTCCCTAAAGAACTAGTAAAGTGCTTTCAGTGAGTCACCACTGGAGACCCTTTAATACACAACCAGATTGAAAATTGTTCTCATATGAAAAACAAAGCGTCCATCCATCTTTGTAGGTTCTTTAATTAAAGTCTGACCCATTTTACCAATACCTCCGTACTTATACAGAACTTCTGTATTTAGATTTTAAAAAAATTCTCAAAATTAGGACTGGTGGCTCTGGAGAAGACGAGTAAAACCCACATGTCCACCTAAAGCATTTCCATACTACCTTGAAGGTCTGCTTTGAACTCCTCCCTGTTAGATGGGCTCCATCTCCTCATAGGAGCCAACAGATGGGAGCTACACTTTTAGATCTCATTTGTAAAAACTTATTTAAATGGCTTCCTTTCTTCTCTCTCTTGGTAGAGTTCTGCCTTTCATTGCAGAAACAACAGACAGTTATACCATTGTTCATACGGTCTGAACAAAGGCAGCAGCCAGTAGAACAACATTGGCTCTTTTAGATATAGGCATGTTCAGAGGTGTTGGACGCCTGGAATCCAAATCAATAAATTTTTGCTCAAATACTTGATTGAGTCAATGGTTTTACAGCTATTCAGTCCTTCCAGGATGTTGCGATATTTATAGGTGCGGACTAAATGATTGATTTTGCGGCAGTTTTCTCAAAAAGTTGCGGTTAAAGTTGCACATTTATTTATCGCCATATCATGGTCTTACAAGAAAATTAAAATGACTGTAAATAGCACCCTAAAAACGTTATTGTGCCCGATGAGTTGTGTGTATAAAAAGTGACTTTTATTTAGGGAAGGACAAGGATGGATGACAGTATGTGAGTGTTGGAAGGCACTCCATCGACCACCCATCTGTTGCGACAGGGATGGTATGAAGGAAATGTATTTAGCGGTATGTTCTTAAAGCTACACTTGTGCTTTGTTAAACATCAGCTGTAATGCTGAAGTGTAACCCGATGTGTTCCATCTATCTGTGCGCATCTCCACTCCAATGGCGGCGACACACACTTCTCCACCGTTCGCTCCGAGCCACCGACTAGGCAGCAGCTCGGAGAGGAACGTCTAATAAAAGGAAGGCCGTCTTCTTTCATACACTGCGCCAGTCAACTTAAAACCCGGACATTTTAAAATCAATGAAATTCCTCCGGATTCCCCAGAAAACACGTTATAAATCGAAATGTAAGAGGATCTTGGTCAGATTTGCAGAGAAGTTACGATGACTGGTAAAAAACTGCAAGTCCATGCAAAAATTGTGAATGATGAGTGCATTTGTGTTAATAGTTAAAAACTATTTTAACATACCTTATAAGATTTAAAGGTCCTCTAAACATGGCGGATGTTTAGAAAAGAAACAACACAGAACACACAGCTACCAGCTCAAACTAAAGGGGATCCCCTTTAGAGTTTTGTAAAGCTCATCTTTGTAACGCTATTACCAGTGATGCCATTTCTGTGCACAATCGACCTTATGATTTTACTATACGCATTGCTTTATTCATTATTGATATAATGAATAAAGCACAATGGTACATTTTGGTTACAAGGGGTAAAGACTATTGCATATGCGGAAGGTGTTCTGCAATGGAAAACAGCACTTGAGCACATTCCCTTTTGTGGAGGTGAGAAACACATTTGGCACAGTTTTGTTAGACTAAACCGTGCCAAAACCATAGCTCTGCCTGGCACACTGCCCACTAAAACCTTTGTGGAACAAATAAACTTAAACTGATTTGAGTCCAAATTTGCTGCAGGTATAGCCCAGATGTGCAGTTGTAAAATTTGATGCTTCTCCGAGGTTTTCAAAAGAGTTTTCATGGAGCTTTGTAATGTTTTTAAAGAAAAAAAAACAAAAAAAAAAAAAAAAAAACTTTAGACGAGTCTCAAAAGATAGGATTTCTTTTGTTGTTCAAGCACCAATAAATCAGGCATAGTAACAGTTAACAGTCAATCGTTCCCCCAAATGTTTGTTTGTTTAAGTGTATGTGATGGACGGTTGCACTGGAACTGATTTTTCGATTGCAATGCAAATTGTAATTGACAATAAAATTTGATTGATTGATTGAGTTGCAATAGTGGTCCCACTGGAAAAACTATTTTATATCTTACAGTCATACAGGTAACAAAATTTGCATTTATACTTTATGACTATGGAGCTGTACTGGATTTATATCAGGCATAATTTCAGGCAGAAATCGCCCCTAAAACCCTTATGGTGTCGACACACGGGGAACGACGTCGCCCACTCTCCATTCATTTCCTAAGGAATTTGTGCGTTGAGGGGGCAGTTGTTTTCCCTCCTCCAGCTAAGAGACCGGCG
This sequence comes from Fundulus heteroclitus, assembly GCF_011125445.2. Taxonomy (NCBI): domain Eukaryota; kingdom Metazoa; phylum Chordata; class Actinopteri; order Cyprinodontiformes; family Fundulidae; genus Fundulus; species Fundulus heteroclitus. The sequence continues at coordinate 26,585,059 of NC_046376.1, read as the reverse complement.
AAATCCGTGCGTTTGAAATTTTGAGTTCGTACACAGGAACGTGCACACGCGGGCTTGCGACGCGACAAGGAAGATGAACAACGTTCAACTTTTGTTGCTTCGCTACAGCCATATATCTGGATCAGCCGTGAGGTGCGCCTTCAAATGATGATATTCTCCAGGCTGTTTCCTTGTCTGCAATATAGGATGAAGCCAAATGTATTTTCTCTTGTAGAAGTAAAAACAAGATTTCAGTCATTTCCAGCAAAATCTTTTGACTCTTCATCCTTGTTGGTCACAGACATATCAAAAGCCCTCCAATTTCATAACCGATAATATTTATGGGAAACAAGCGATCCAACAGAGAGATGTGAAACGCTGCCGTCACTGTCGCTTCCAGTGTTGGGTTTTCAGCGCGGCGGCGATAAAAGCCATTAGTCGCCGTCGTGTGTCGCTCCCCATGTGTCGAGCCCATTAGACTACCAACCTGTAACCCATGGTTATTTTAGAGCAGTTACAGTTCACTCTAAAAATCAGAGAAATTGGTCAAATGTACACAGGCTTGATAATTAAAGCCTGTTCTGTGGGTCCTGAACGAACAATAGCTACACGCACGCACACTGCAGGAGCAACTGTGTATTTAGTTTCTTTTACCTACACCCACTTCTCCTTGCAGGGTCACAGAGGGGCTGGTGACCATCTACAGAGCAGGAGGGAACATGCAATGATGCAGAAAGGGCTAAGGCCAGGATTCGAACCCAGGACCTTCTAGCAGCAAATACTGCTCCACTGTGAAAGCCTCTGCTTTGCTTCTTTCAAACCTAAAATCTGGTAATGATTTATCGAGCGCTGGAGCAGTTTTGTCTCTCGGAAGATAAATACCAAGCTTTTTTTTCCTAATATAAATCCTTAGAAATAACTTTGACATGAGTGTTTGACCGCTTCACCTCCAAAAAAAAAAAAAAAAAAGGTACCTGAGGCAGAGGTCAGCCATGTTTTTCCCAGGGTTAGTGCGTTTTATTTAAGTTTTTGAGTGTAAACGCCTTAAAACTCTAGTATTTAGCATGTTTGAATCAAATTTGAATCAATCTGGTATTTTGTTAAACAAAAAATAACTCATCTTATGTAGTTCATATTTAAAAGAAAATCTGAACTGTAGAGTTGATGATTAAATTAAAATGTAGGGAATATTATAATTTATTTTGGTGTTCTCCAAACCACAAAACAGCACAGTTGATCAGAGTAGATTCAAAAAAGAATCTACTTTGCTGCTGGTACACCTGAATATCCCTGCTGTGGGGCAATGAGGTATATTGCTATTCTATTCTAGTCCCTGGTGAAGTTCCTCGCAGTCAGTCTAGCTGCCCTGGATCCCTCCGCCAGTCAAAAACACACCGTCTGTGATGCTTTCCTTAAACTCGTTTTGCTTAGCAAGTTGCTGAAAAACAAAATACTGGAGAAATAAAAACATGTAATGCATTTAAAAATGCAGATGCCCTCACAAAGTTTCAGGTTTCAGTTCAGTCTAAACAATCTGCAGATGAATAATCACTGTTTCATACACATTTTACAGTGCATCCACTTTTTTTTTTCAAACCTGTAGAAGTTTTGAGTCCTGTCACTGCAGCTGGAAGCAGATCACACTGTACCTGTTGAATAACTTGTATCTCAGCTATGACTGGCCTTGAGACTAAACAAAAATAAAAAAAGGACATTTCAAGACGGTTCAACGACAAGTTTAACTATTGCAATGACAACAAGCCTCCTCTCAGACCAGCTTCTTGTTCTGGGAGAATAATCATCAGGTTTGTGCGTCTTAATTTAGGATTTTTTTTGTTCCAGTTTTATATAGAATCATCATCATCATCATCATTGTGCCTGTTAGCTGAGATTATTTAGCAGACAGACACAGCTTCACACTCACGTGGAGAGGACCTCTGACGGGAGGTCTGTGATGTAAGACGGTATGGTCCTGCCGGTCAGGAACTGGGCCACCTCGTTGGTGAAAGTATTGCAGTTGTGCTCGAACAGACGATATCGGTCACCTCTGAACAAGGAAACAGGAATGCGCAGTTTGTATCTGTGCTCTGTGTCCCCCCCCCCGTGTTGGGAGGCATCGCCGCTAGAGTAAAAGAGGACTAACTGCCCTGAGGACCTGTATGTGGTTTCTCCGAGAGAGGAGAGGTAGTCCATGAAGATCTCCTCGGTCACTTCAGTCTCGCCCAGCTCCACCACCGTATCTGGAGGCCCCAGCATGGTCCCTCCCTTCCAAAAACCACAGAGAGAGGAAGAGGGTATTCACAATCGTCATCATTGTGACAAAGTGGGTGAGAACACCATTTTCCTCAGTTTATATCATTTTAGGTAACATTCTTGTTTGCTTGATTTAGCCATACTTTATTTATTCTGTAGTTTGCAAACATTTACTATCTCAGGGTTTGTTTAAGTTTCACATTTCTACAGATTATTTACCATAACATCTTGGTTTAAATCAATTCACAGTTCCAGTTTGTATTTATTGTTTGATCATTCAACTTGTATTTTATAATGATGAACTTACGTTAATTACCTTTGTTTCAGGAGGAAGTGTTACCTCACTTCCTGTAATTATAGCTTCCTGTTAGAGATGGCGTCGCAGGAAGGGACCAGGTGTCTTAACTACTTAAATTTGATATAGTCAAATTTAGGCATTGGGTAAAATCATTCTGTGCGGATTTCATTTTGCATTGTTATAGCCATACTCAAAAGATGTTGCTAAAGCGCATTGAAAGAAACGATGGTGAGTTCAAGCGGAAACTGTTTTAGGGTACCTGTTTATGGAGGAGTCCATCAGAGGCCATTTTGTCTGCCTGAACATCCGGGTATTTAAATAGAGAAGTTTGAGATGTTCAGGAGGGAGCAGAGAACCAAGATCAGTGTAGCTGAGTGCAGTTGACGTTAATTTTGGTTGTTTTATGTTCATTTATGATCTGTTGAGCCGTGTTAACCTATGAGTTATTTTTTGGATTTTTGTAAAAAAAAAAAAAAAAAAAATCCACCATTTTTGTTGTAAATAAACCACCTGCTACACTGGACATCATCTGCCTACTGCCCTCTTTAGCCACTTTGGCCAGACTATCTCACAATCATCATCATGAAAATTAACAGTCACCACAGTAAGAAATGCTGTGGTGAAGGTGGTGAAATGAAAATTTCACGTATCAACATATTTTTCCCTGTTTTTAATCACAAATCCAATTCTAAACTTCAGTGGTCAGCATGCAGAGCAGATATTCGTGAATTTTCTTTCCTTCCCCCATTCCATCAATAAATGTTTTTGGTGGCATCCAGACTCTGCGAATGTCAAAAATTTGACAAAACATAAAGCACAAATCCTGATCAAATGTAATATTTTTGTGCGAAGTTTTAAAAAAAGTTTTGTTTTCCCTTTCCATGTCAAAAAGATCATATACTGAAAAATAGTAAAACCACTAGGAAATAAAAGAAAAAAAACAACAAATAAAAAAAATAAAAAAAATACATTATGGTAACATATATCATTACAATGGTGGGATTAAGTGGCTCTATAAACACCGCAGCAGCATAGAATGGCCTGTATAATTTAAAAGGCATATGGAAGATTTCAAGAAAAATTATGCAAAGAAATTACACAGACCAGCTAACGGTTAAGCATTTGGAGTTTGTATCAACACACCAAAAGTTATTCAAAAATAAATAAAAAACAAACTTTTTAAATGTCCAGCCACCAATGAGAGTTAATACAGGGTTCCTACAGCATAAGGCAAGTTAAATTCAAGACTTTTTAAGACTTTTTAATGCATCTTGAAATAAAAAGTTAAGACCAACTTCACGATAAACAAGATAAACCTGGTTGCGACAACTTCACCCAAATGTTTATTTTAACATAAACCATTACTTTCTGGCCCAGTAGACATGTTTAAAATTTTGAAAAACATTCCATATAGGAAGAAAGCTAAAAACACACAAATTACAGATACATTTTTAACAACTACTGAACTGAATTCACAAACTTTGTTTTGTTCCCTACTAAAATAAACTATAAATCAGTTTTAAAAACCACAACATAAGCAGTGCCAACACTTTTTCGCAGCTATGGTCCGGCTGCAACAGTTTTTATTGGTTCTGCTATCGGGACGGAACCAACAATGGTTACATTGAGCCGTTTGGTAAATTAAAAAATGTATAATTGTGTCAATTATTTTACTGTTTGGTAAGGATTACAAAAATAAAATCCTATTTATGACCTGGTAACAATGTTAAGACCTAAGAAAGATTGATTTAAGACATTTTAATGCCAATTAAGGCCTTAGTTTTATATTACAGAATTCAATGCCTTTTAAGACTTTTTAAGGATCCGCGGGAACCCTGTAATGAGACGCAATTTAATTTAGAGATTTTATTGCTGACGTTTGACCCAAAGTAAGCTATCTTCGGTCCTCCACACGCATTTTCTTTTCTTATGTGTTCATCGTTTTAAGCATCTTGAATTATTTGGTTGTTAAATGTGCTACACAGATAAACCCGGCCCCCCTTACACGTATACAGAAACTAAGATTGCTGCCTGGCTCCATTTATTCAGTCCCTGGGTAAAGATGTGCAAAAAGCCTGTAAATAATTTCCACCCTTTTATCTGCAACATAACTCAAACTGCAGAAACTCAAATAAAAATCTGACTTTTAATATGAATAACTTTATTAGGTAATGGAAAAATGTAATATGCTAAGAAATAATTGTAGAATCACCAGAGCCCCAATTACTGGCACCCATTAAAATACTTTTAAATTAAATGTCCCTGAAGGATTTTCTTTTTATTTTAACATAACTCTTTTGAACTTAACGCAAGTTCCAAGGAATTATTAATTCCGTATCCATCCTCTCCTGTTTCTTTGCCGTGTGACTGTAGCATATCTCCTAGCTAGTCTTTAAAATGAGAAAGACAAGAGAGCGTGCCGTTCAGGTAAGGCAGGTGTGCGTTGGTGTCCATGTTTACAGCGAGAGCGACAAGTCGAAGGTTTAAGGTAACTCAGGCTGTGACAAACAAAGCCAGCCGAGGACCCGGGTTTTTCCTGCCACCACACACGGAGAGCAGCATGGTGGGGGAGGTTAAAAAGTACCCAAAGCTCACTGTTAACAGCAGCAAATGGACCTTACCGGCGAACAGCTGGAGATGCCCTCCCCTCCGAAGAAGAACTCATCACCGTACGCCACTATGGCCGTGTGCCTGCAACAAATACCCCAAAGCAAATCCGAGTCATTTAAAGCAGGAACAGTGCAACCATCTCTACGGGCTTTTAACACTCTTTAAGTTGGTGGCCTACAACCTGTAATTCAGTCATTCTAGAGAATTTGGCAAAAAGAGATGGAAATTTTTGAAGGATAAACATTTTATTTGCAAACAAATCTAAAATTTCCGCTATAAAATCAGAGGTAAAATCTGTGAATTTGCTTTTCTAAAGTTTTTTTTTTTTTTTCCCAACAGCGTCACAACTAACACAAAGGACAGAATTACTAATTATTCCACATTGCATAACTACTGTATATGGAGGGTTTACATCATTGCCTACTCATTTTTATGGATTTCCATGTGCACTTATTGAAACTAACGTAATGCAGGGTGTGTCATGAGCATTAACTTAAGTATTAAATTATGTTCAAATGTATTTTTGTGTCCAAAAATACATTTGAGCAAATTTAAAAAGAGAAGATTCTGAAATAAAGATCAGCTGCATTGGAGGAATCAGCTGCAGTAATATCCATTTAAAACAATAAAAGTTGGTGGTGATACAAACGATCCCAACCTTTTAATACATTAAGTTAATGACTTCTAGCTTAGCTATTTTGTTGGAACAACAATTAAATATGTAACAGAATAGACAAGCATATAACTGAATGCCATGAACACTTTAGCCTCCTGCAAACACAGCGTGAACCGAAAGGGCAGATGTTTTCTGAGCCAGAACTGCTTCCGCTAATGGGTAAGGCAATAAGATAGTCAAACAGAACCTTCAGTGCAAATAAGATGCTTAGAAAGAAAATTCTTAAAAAGAAAAATGACATATGTGCTTTTCTGAGTATTTAGGCCTTAGTTGAGTTTGACTCTATATCTTTAATTTACCAATAATATGCTGCTCTTCCCTGAACTCAGTAATCTCCCTCATTGACTCTGCATGCCTGGGCAATGATGGCTCCGCCAGTTTTACCAGAATATCCCTAATTGGTAGGAAACGCCCATCCTTCCAACCTCGTTTTGGATGCAAGTGCACATCTGGCCCATGAGGGTCTTGCCAATGAACAGCCACAAGGGTAGCCTCAGCGAGCCCATCAACGCTGGCCATAAAAGCCAATCTGCCCTGCGAATGCCCTCAGCACACATTTCTGTCACTGTCCCGTCAGGTCCATTCTGCTGAGCTCAACCACTTGGGTTGTTTTTTGGGGTTTATAGACAGTTATCCTCTTTCACAGTATATTAAATGTCAGCCTAAAGTGCGCTATAATGTGCATTAGGTGACAGAAACCCTGTCTGACAGAGCCAAGTTCTCTGATTTTGGAGCAGGCTTGTTTCAATTCAGTTCCTGTCTGGGTGAGCTTTGAAAGAACAAAATTTCCTGATGGAGGGCATCATCTCCTCTGACTTTTGTTTTGTTTGCTTATTTTTCTTGGTGATTCTTCATATCAATTTCTGATTTGTTCTCAGTACCAAACATTTATTCTGAATTTGTTCCTAACTATTATTACCCTTTTTTTCTCCAAACTTTTGTTTCTCCCACATGTCGTGATTGTTTTTGTTTGTTTTTTTCCACCTGTCTACTTTAAGCTAGTTTCTTCCTACTCTGATCCAGTGCACTAACTGGTAAAGTCCCTCTGTGTTGGGACTCTTTCTTCTTCGCTTTCTTGTATAAATTGCCTTTAGTTGTTTTTGTTTTTTGTTTTTTTACAGATTCTCCTCTGTTTATTCTTCTACACTTCTGTAATGATTGTTGCTGGCTAGCCATCATTTCTTCTGAGAACTAAAAAGGTATAACTCTAAACTTGAGTGAACTTAGTATAAATTCATTTATGTGCAATACTGGTCCTGGATACGAGTGTTGTCCTTCATCCTTTCACTGTCCTCTCCATTCCTCTGAGCTTGTTGTACTTTCAAAATCAACACATGCGTTACTCCTGAAGTCAAGATACTTTTGTGTTTTAAATTAAATACTTCCTAACTGGGTATAGCAGCAATGCCAGTAGTGAACATTTGGTTGAGTTTTATAAGTTATCTTTAGGAATTCTATAACTATGGTTTTAGTAGCATCACCGTACGCCACTACAGCATTGTGAATTTCCCCAATGCTATCTTATCTTAGCAAGGGTTCTATGTATTGAGAAACTTTACGCTTGGGACTGTGTCGTATAAAAAAAAAAAGATAAACTTTTGGAAACAAAATTAATAGGTAAATGTAATTACAAGCCATACTAGTTCAGTATTTATTCTGATCATAAATAGTCACCACAAAAAAAATATTTTGAGGTTTTAGTTAACACCATCAGACGTTAATGTAAGTTTCTCTGTTTGAGGGTGTCAACAAAAGTATAACAGGTTGGCATAAAAAGTTGTTTAGAAGACACACTTGATTTGACCTATGCCACTAGACGTCTCTGACCTCCAATTATAATTAATATATTTATGCAATAACTTAAAATAAGTCTTTCTGTAGGAAGTAAACAGTGAACACATTATGGTTGCTATACTAAAATTTTTTTTTCATAAATTATCAAAACAATGCAATTATTGCAGCTTTTGTGACCATGTTACATTTAATTAATTTGGGGGGAGGGGGTGGAGGCGGGTCCTGGGGATTGTAGCTGACCATGTGGTGGCCTGATTTTATTGCAATTCTATAGAAATTTGAGTTGGGACAAATTTAAAGTGACCACAAATGAATAGAAACCGTTGCAGAAAGCAAATTGTAAGATAAGCTTTTAGCCTGATGTCGATTTATTAATTTTTTTCTTTCATCTTTCCTGAATATTTTAAAATTTAAAAAGGTTTCTACCAAATCAGAATTATACTTTCTTGTCTTTGGATACATTATTTTGTATAAATTACATCATCATATTAGATTAATAATAAATATACACAAACACATTATATTAGTGCAAAAAGCTCTCAGGGATTTAGCTAAAATAATATCTATAGTATTTAATTTGCCCTTATTTTTAGTGGGGCATGCCTTCTGAAGAGTCAGTATATTCCAGTATATAAAACGCACTGTTTACAGGGTTCAGTAAGTCGGACTTACCATATACCACCCAGCTGTTTACCTGCAACAAACAAGGCGATAATTATTAGTGACGTCAGGCGACAGCAGACTCGTCTAAACAGCGTTTGCAGAACCCGTTTAAACCTAAAGTCAATCCCTGTTGCGATGACATAATGATGACATACAATAAAACACCAAGTCAGGATTTTTTTTAATGCATTTTAAGTATAAACTGGAGGGGAAAAACAATACCCGGACCTGTAACGGTAAAGTCAAATCAACTGCGGTATTTCCAACAACCGCTTCTTCAATATTATTTGTCCCCTTTCGGCCATTCTGCATCTGTTTTCTCTCTCTCTCTTTAAAACCGACTTACCTAACATGATAGGACTAAGGCTGCGAGCCATTCCTCTTGACAGGTCATAAATATACAACTGAACATTATAACGAGGTATATTTTTATCCATTCCTCCTGCTCTAAACGTTCTGTTTTTTCCCCCCTGTGGACTAGCTGTACTACAGCCCCGTTAAAAGGTACCGATGAGTGGGAGGGGCTAACGCCAATGTGACGTCATCGTGCCCGCAGAGCTTCCTTTTAGTTTTATTTTGTCACTTTCAAAATAAAACTAAACACCAAAGAGAACGGAGAGAAGATGTGAGTTTACGGTGAACGTAAATGACGTAACTTCCTGTTTTACTTCCACATTGTTTTAAAATCTAACATCACGGCACACGACAGTGAAGAAAAAACATCGATATTCTATCAGCTGACTGGGCATGGCTTTTATCTAAAAAATGTTAATTAAATCACTGCTCAAAAAGGGCAGAGGGGACGTCATCTCATTTAGTATAGATCGCAAATCTACAAAGAAAAAGAAAGAAACATTGTTTAAAACTGTCCGATTCTTTTATAAAAACCCGTTTTATTTATTATCATAAATACAAAAAATATATTTTCATTGTTGTGTACAGTACCGTGACTATATTGTGTCAACTTACAACCACAAATGTTTTATTGGATGTTACGTGATAGACCAACACAAACTGATTTTTAAGTAGAGCAAAAAAAGATTCAAAAAAAAATATTATAATAATAATAAACATGGTAAACCTTGGTTCCGTTCTCTCAATAAACTCTGTCACTACTGAAGAAAAGCCAACAGCATGATGCTTCCTTCTTTGCTTTCCCTCACTCATTACTTTTGCCCTACATATTTTGCATGTAGGCCAAAACTTAAAATTTAGTGTCATTTGACCAGACCACCTTCCCTGACATATGTGTTGTGTCGGTCCAAAGTGATTAAGTAGAAGGAATCTGGACTTTTCTGTTTCTTGAAGATGTTTTGTCACCCTTCCAGATGGCTTTTTAAATTCCAAATATGGTTGGACGTCGCTTTTAAATTATACCCCGAGCAATCATAGTAATATGACTATTAGGACACGTGACTCACTGGCACTTCCTAATAGATGATTTTCTGGAACGTGTTTCATCAACAATCACACAAACATTCTGCTCAGTGTTTGTGTCATTGCTTGACAACCTAAAGGGACATTTTTGAAGTTGAAACTTCTTCCAGAAACAAGAAATAGCTCCATTTGGCTTGGATTAAAGGACGCAGGATTGCCTTTTTTTTTTTTTTCAATGACTGAGAATCTACCAGCGAATTGCTGTGTCACTTACATGGTTAATGAGAAACTGGAAGCAGGACTTTTTGTTTGGGTTTTGGTGTGCCATTCTTTCACAGAGATCCCCCCCCCCCCCCCCCCCCACTTCCTGCTACCTGCGCTGTGAATCTCCGCAGCTCCTCCAGAGATACCAAGGGCTTCTTAGCAGCGTTCCTTATTAAAGCAATCCTTGTCCAACTGGTCAGTTTTGGCCAAGAGTCTGCAGCCTGTGGCGCTATGGGCCCTACACAATGGCTTTGGATAACTTTGGCTGAAAATGCTGAAAAGTAAGCAAGTTAGGCAAGATTGAAATATCGTGCCTAACTTGCTTACTTTTCACTTACTTGCTTACTTTTTTTGCTTGATAAGCAGTATATTTAAATTATATACACCATCTGCATATAACAGATGGTAGAGCAAATCTTTTGTTTGTTTAGTGATTAAAAAGCAACAACTTTTTATAGCAGATGTTTATACTGGGTTTTTTTGTTTGTTTTTTGTTTTTCTTTGGCTTTATACTTCACCTCAACTTAATGCCTGGCCAACTTGTGTGTTCCTTGGCCTTTATGAGGCTGTTTTTTTTTCACAATGTGCTCTTAACTAATCTTTGAGAGCTTTCACAGAAGAGTGGTATTTTTAATTTTTTGTGCTTTGTATAACTAACATACAAGGCTTCATATCAAGGTTTTATTTTCATCCTTGTCTTTTATACTATTTATAACGTCAATGTAATGTATCTTGTACTGATAATCTTTGTGACTTTGTGTCTGTAAAGGGCGCTTTATAAATAAACTTTACTTACATATCTGCAGGTGGACCTCATTTACTAATCTGAAGTCAAATATTTGCTTTTATTTAATGGGACGACATAAAAAAAATTTGCGTAGGGAGATACGTGTGTGTGTGTGTGGGGGGGGGGGGGGCACTTTTTATATATTTTTTTCCATGAGGATCTGTAATGTTCATTATTCACCACCGGGGGGCGCCCACACATCTGCTCCACAATTTGGAATCAACAACACCCTGAACCAAAGGGGGGCAGTAGTGTGCTCCGACGTAGTGGTGATCAGACGGATTTGGCACCAGGAAGAAGAACAGCTCCGACCCTCCTTCCTTCCTTCTCGGACCAAAATAGTTGAGGGTGGAGGAGCTGACATCAGCTAGTCAGAAATGGCTGCCACCGGAGTCCTTCCCTTCATCAGGGGGGTAGACCTCAGTGGAAACGACTTTAAAGTAAGGGCATTTGTTTGACTTGGGTCGGTTTGATGTCACATTTTGCTCACCCATTGGCCTTAGCTGAAGCTAATTCGAGTGGGACAATCGGCAACAAATGGCCGAAACAGAAGCGTAGCTCAACATTAGGAGCGTTGGGCGTTAGCCAGGTGCCCAAATGACAAAGTAGCAGAGTCCGGTGTCGGTCGCTGTTGGTCTCTTTGTTTATTTCGCTTGTTCTTTTTGTCTTCTGTTATTCAGTATAGTTTAGTTCGGATCAAAGTAGCTACTTTGCACCACCGCGTCACCCTGCTAACCTCGCTTTACTTTTTTAGCTAACTTTAGCTGTTTTGTTCGGGGTCGCTTGTTACGCGTAGAGACATTTTTTTTCCCCCACTGTACCGTTCTCGTCCTCTAGGCCAGACACGGGCTCTGGTTGCGCTACATGTCAGGCGGCGCGGTACGGAACGTTGAACTTGTTGGAGCACGTTGAGACCACCCTGCGTTGTCATGGCTACTGCGTGTTCTCCAGACAGCCTTTGTTCCGGTGAACGGGGCCAAAACATCGTGATAACTTCTGCGTCCCGTGGAGCCTAACAAGCGGCGCAGACAGACGGTGTCCGGCGTGGTGGCTGGGAAAACCAAATGTGGCTCGGTTTGGAGCTCGACCCGGTCCAAACCTCACCGGCGGCCACCAGAGCCGGACCATCGGAACTTGGCGGAGGGTTTATGTGGGACGTGATGACCTGTAGAGGGACATGAAAATGTATTGTACCCCAACTCCCCTCTTACAGATTTTTTTTATTTTTTTATTTTTGCTTCATTTTCTTCTCTTTTTGTCAAACTGAAATTGTTCAGATCATAAAAAGCGCAACAAAGAGAACCCGATTAAATGCAAAGAGCAGTTTTTATCCATCTAAAACCAGCCTGGCCCTATGTGGTGGAAAAGTAATTACCCCATAAACCTAATAACTTGGTTATATCTAGTTTGTGATCATTGTCAATAACTCTGATCTTCAGAGGGCTGGTGACCCACTCTTCTTTCCAGAATTGTTTTACTTCAGGCCCATTTGAGGGTCCTCTGAGCATCAGCGGCCCTTTTTAAGGTCGCACCTCTGCACCGGAGTTGCTTTTACCTCTGGACTTTGACAAGGTCGCTCCAACGCTCGCTTTCTTTTTTACGCCACTAGGTTGTGTTCTTTGGATCGATGCTGTAGCCCTGTAGCCCAAGCCCGAGGTCAAAAACTGATGGTTGGACGTTCTCCAGGTTTCTCTGTTAGAGAAAATAAATGTTTTTTCTCCCAAACTGCATGAAGTTGTTACGGTCAGGAAGCAGCAGAGCAGCCCCCAGACCATCCCGCGGCCGCCGCCACGGCAAACAAGCAGTTTAACTTTTTTTAGCTGAAACAGTCTCGCAGTCCACTGACTATTTTAGTTATGGGCATCCTATTTATGTCCTATCTGTTTTTTTTTTTGTTTTTTTATTTAGCTTTCTGACACAAATGTAACCACAGCACTTCAGTTAAACGTGTGCAACTGCAAACACCTACTAAACAAACGAGGTCACGTGACTGGAAACCAATTCATGGGGAAAATAATAGCTGCTTCGGGTGCGTGAGTCCCAAATCAAGTGTCCACCGTCGTTGCAATAACTGCGGCCAAATCGCTTTCAGTTTAAGTTTCTTTTTTTGAAGCATCGCTGACAGCAAAATCTGTCTCTTTCGTTTCTGCTGCTCCGCCACCATAGCAGAGACTAAAAGAGCTGCTGAAGCTTATCAGATAAAGGACCGTAGAGCTGCACGGAGGCGGAATGGGTTAAAAGACCATCGGTAAGACGCCTGCTGAGAAATGGAATAAATACAAAATGACCACCGGTCGCTCTCCGTCTCGAGCTCCAGCCAAGATCCTCTGGGCTGAAGAACCTCATCCTCACAATCAGTGAAGGAAGCGGTAACATCCTGCCTCAAGGCTGTTTTCTGTTAAGGGCGTGGGACATCTTTACCACTTTGAGGAACCGATATACGGTCCATGTAACCACACTGAAGACGGGTCGTGCATTGGGTCTACCAGCAGGCTAGCCGGTGTCCAGAAATCGGTCCTGCAGAAACTCTGAGAGGATCTTCCTCTTCTTAAGTGGGCTGAAGATTTGTTCTGACAACCACTCTTAAAGACCTGAGAGGATTTAAAGTTCTTGTAGAGGTTGGGACCAAAACTTCACCTGAGATCGTTGCAAACCTGGCGACCCACCCAAATAAAACCTCCACCCCGCCTGTCCTGGCCGTCACGTTCTGGTTTCTGTTTCCTCTGGGGTTCAAATACTTGAAATGCGTGAAAATCCCTTCTTTGTTTCTATTTAATATGCATAATTTGGATTTTTGGCTCAACCATCTCCACGGTTGTTTCTGGATAAATCCTGCCGCTGTTTAAACGGTACACAGAACTGACATCAAAGATTAGGCCAGGGTGTTCGTTTACTGCGTTCATTAGCTATCTGATTAAAGTGTAATACCCTGACATTCATATCTGAGTCTTTTCTTTTTTTTCTGGGTTTGTATAATTTCACATCCACGTCTCCTGTTCAGTTTATTTTAAGTCCGTTCCAGTGTTGCGCTTCTTATTTATTTCCCACCCGTCCGTGCCTGCAGGGAGGATACTTCCCCGAAGACGTCAAGTGCATGAGCAGCCTGCGATGGCTGAAGCTGAACAGGACGGGACTCTGTTACCTCCCAGAGGAGCTGGGCTCTCTCCAGAAGCTGGTGAGTTATTTATATTTAGAACATTTGGTCACACGGGACCAGCGTGTTGTGGTGGCTGGCGCTGTGGTCTCGCTGTCATACCAATCACTCGTTTTTAATCCTGTCGGGCCCTTTCTCTTTAATCTGGATGTTCCTCCCATGCCTATGTGAGGTTTCCACGGTTCTAGTGACTTCTGGGTTTAGTTTCTTTCTGGACTCATGTCCCTGATTATCAGTGGAGTGGGCAGACATGTCTACAAAGTTGTTTAAACTAGTATACACACTAACAAATATATTGCTTTTTTTATATACTTATACTGTTATCTCCTCTAGCATTCAGAGCAAGCATTTGCTTTTCTGTGATAATTTTTATTATATGGTTTAAATTAGGAAAATAGCCACACTTTAGCACTGATAACATTCACCTTTTCTTCACCTTCATCTCTCAAAGTTCAGCTAAACCTACTTGGAGCCTCCGCTTCCCACTTTGAAAGCCTCGTCCCTTGTAGCTTAATGCAGTTATTTTATTCCTAATGTGCTTTTTCTGCAGGGATATTAAACATTTAATGACTCATGTTTAGCGGAGAGCCCTGAGTGCTCTACAGATCTGCTTAGATGGACAGTGTCCATCAATGTGTTGCTCTTGGTATCTGGATTGCTGGATCGATACAACGATGCCGTGCAAACGTTTTTGCAGTGCTTGAAATTGTTCGTCTCTTGCCGTGTCACAACGGCGTATGGATTTAAATGGGATTTAATGTGAAAGTTAAAAATTAAAAACAGAAAAATCTAGAAAATTTCTTTTGCTCTCTGTTTTTGTTGCCAAACTGCCCAAGATGAGTCAGATTGGATCTAAAGCATCCGTCTTTTACATCCTTCAACTGTATTCACCTCCATCCAGCATCCCATCAGCTCTGAACAGCTTCCCTTTCCTTGCTGACATAACCCACCCCACAGCATCATGCCTCCACCCCCATGCTACACTGTGTGGACGGAGTTAGTTTTCCATCACAAATGGTGTTTTGCATGGAGGCCAAATATTGGCAGCCTGTCCAGTGTACCCCGCCTCTCTCTGAGTGGCTGCAGAAGGTGGGCACCTCCCTTCCCACGACCCTGCATGGATAAGTGGGTATAGATGATGGATGGATGTAGGCCAAATTTGCTCCGCCTGACCAGAGCACCTTCATGTTTGCTGTGTCTCAGCAAGCATCTGTCTGAGCTGATGATCTCTGCAGCTCTTCCAAAGTTCCTTGCCTGGGCTGAGAGTGAAGGTGAACGACCATTAGGGTTGCACAGTTAGGTGCAAATTTATCCTTATCGCAGCATCACTCCACGGTATTATTTAATAAGTATTATTAAAAAAACAGCTTAAACTGCAATAGCTATTAGTATAATTGTATAACTACTATTGTTACAGGTTCTACATGCCAGTAATATATTTGGTGATGTTTGTTTTATGCAGCAGCAAATGTTTTAGAAGGGAATTAAAATGTTCCAGTAAAGTCATTAAGAAACAATTTTTTTTATTTCATTGCCAAAACAACAGACGCAGCCAGATTATGGATGGAAGTTATTGATTAAAAATTTGTTCTAAAAAATTATTGATCTTATCAATCGACAACCGTTTAATTGATAAGCGGCCATTTTCTTAAATACCTGAGTTTTCTCTTTCTTCTTTCGGGAGGATCTTTCCATAAAAATGAAGGGCTAATTTTTTTTACAGCCTGGATTTATAGAGGCATATCATTATATTTTAACAATTAATTGTGCAACCTGTATTAAATGCTGACTGAATAAAGACAAAAATGGTGGTTTTCTCACACAGAAATAAACTTGGACATATTTATAAAACATAAAAAAACAGGAACCTATTAGGCAACTGAATAGAAACAAATAAGATGAATAGACTAAAACATATGAAGCACTAATAATCCTCAGAAAAGCTCTTATCATCAACCGTGCTTATTGGCATCATGTATTTTTTTCTATCATGTTTTTAAATGTTTTTAAATGTTTTGCGTAACTCTCTCCTCTTTTCTGTCATCACATCCTCGCCTTCTGAGCACATCGGTAAGTTCTGGTTGAGAAGTTGCCGCTGCTCCGCCACGCAGCACGGCTGGATGGGAGTTATTTAGCCGATAGCTAAGGAACTTGTTGAGTGTTCCTGTATAAAGCCAGAACCGCATAAAGAGCATTTTACATCCTTGTCGTCATGAAACAGTGTAAAATAATTCCACACCGGACTGTGTTCCTGTTCTGACACACATGGCCTATGATACAGTTATCATTTCCTGGCTCTGCTTAAAGATGAGCAGCGGCGCCTTCTTCTGGATGGGGGCTGCATTACAATACTGAAAGAAGGGCCGTCTATGCGGACGTTGTCAGTAAATCGGACGGAACAAACTTTAATCTCATTAACCATCAATTTACAAGTAACCATAAGGCCAATGGTTGGTTTGCATCCCTAAGCCAGATACAACATCCTGAAAAAACTATTTTTTTTTTTCAATAGCTGAATAAACGGACTATCTGGGTTCTATATTTACTGTGAACCAAAAAAAGGGCAACGTGAATATTTTTCATCACGATATTTGCTAACATTATCGCGTATCACATGGTTTACCTAACATTTTGCAGCCTTAATGGCAATGTCTCCCTAGGTTTATGTGCCATGCGTTGCATTTTTAAAAGGTGGGTTTAGCAGAGGGATCTGAGTAATGGGGACTGAATCAGAGGTTTACTTCTAATCTCTTTAGAAAACCGCGACTCGCTTCCTTCCTCTTCACGATGATGCACCACTGTTGGTCAAAGGAAATCCTTATAAAATACATTGAAGCTAGTGGTTTGTAACTTCATATGAATTCTTTAACAAGCCACTGTAAGCTGATGCATTTACAGACAGTGACTTCACCAAAGGACCTCCAGCTGCATCGACGTGAGGCTGAAGCCTTTCTCTTGAACCCCGCCTCTTCTGGAAGCTGCTCCAATCAAGTGTTGAGTTCTGAGCTGTCGCAGTGTGCTCGTGGGTCAACCAAGGTGTATCCGGCTTTTTGAGCTGAGTCACCGAGTTCTCGCAAGCATGTCTGAGAAGTTGCGATCTGTTGCCATCCAGTGATTCTAAAGAACGGTGTCAGAGAGCGTTTTAGTCACTGCAGCTGCTGGTCTGTCCGTGTCATGTGACCCATTCTGGCCAAGCACCAGAAAACTGTTTGAGATGCTTTTATTTTAACACAAAATATTATAAGTGAAATACTGATGGGGATATTTTTTTTGCAGAACATTGAGTTTATTCAATAAACATTAGTACATTTTAGTTCAACACTGGGATATTTTTATCTGATGAAATGTTATATTAGCGTTATGGTTACCAACTTTTCAGATGGGAGTACATTTTGGCTACAGTCTGAGACGTAAAGTCCACTTGAGTATAAACAAACTGAATAGTTTGGAATGAAATTTTAAAATGCTGCAAATTTATTGTTTCTACACTGAATTGTGACAAAGCTTTTGGTCTTTTTCCAAGCCAAGGCTTATATTTAAACAGTTTTTAGCTTAAATTAGTGCGTCTCCAAAGCAACGGTCTCTATGTCCCTTCTCCAGAGAACGTAAAGTCTTTTTTTTTCAAGAAGACGCTGACGTTTCCAAATCCTTCCTGTTATCTGCTGAAGTCGATACAGAGAAATCAGAACCAGAACCAACCGTTTTAGAGACAGTTTTTACCCGACAGCAATAACAAAACTAAATGCAACCAAAAATAACCATTAATTATCATGGATGATGTGTGTGAGAATGTGCTATTTTTATTTATTAGTTGTTTTTTATCAGTTATTTGTTATTTATTTCTTATATTGTGTGTAAATTGTCGGACAGAGATTTTTTTTTTAAACATATGCACGGATCGATGGCACTTTTTTAAATTTCGGTGTTCTTGTGACAAAGACAATAAAGTTTTCATTCATTCATTCATTCAAGTCTCTCTCTTTCTCTCTTCCTTTAAAAACACATCCCTACATCTTTGTTGGCCAAAATAATGGACCGTTACTGCGAACAACAAGCTCTCTCTGAGCAGATCAGGAACAAACCTGTGGACTGACCCGATGTCTCTGTAATTAATGAAATTAACCTTCTAATTGTTTTATCCTCAGGAGCATCTTTCAGTCAGCCACAACAGTCTGACCACCTTACACGGAGACCTTTCCAGCCTACCAAACCTGCGGGTAACTAACACACCCGTTTGGACACAGACACGCACCTCGTTGTTATTTTAGAAATGTGAGTTTTTGCTGATGGGAAGTCTCCCTTTGTCTTCTGCATGTTGGTTAAATGCAGGCGGTGGTAGCCAGAGCCAACAGCCTGAAAAACTCTGGAGTACCTGATGACATCTTTCAGCTGGAGGACCTGTCTGTGCTGGTACGAGACAACTGCTTCGTATCAATGCAAAATGTTTAAAACGATTCTGTCCCCAACGTAATCTGATCTAACACGGGAACATTCTCCTATAGATTAATCTTTTTTTCGTCTCGCAGGATCTGAGCTACAACCAGCTGACGGAGATCCCCAGGGACCTGGAGAACAGCAGGAACATGCTGGTGCTGAACCTGAGTCACAACGGCATCGAGTCCATCCCCAACCAGCTGTTCATCAACCTCACGGACCTGCTGTACCTGGACCTGAGCGACAACAAGCTGGACAGCCTGCCGCCCCAGATGAGGCGCCTGGTGCACCTGCAGACCCTCATTCTGAACAACAACCCGCTGATGCACGCACAGCTGCGGTAAAGCGCGCACGGCTTCAGCTGCGGTCAGATGCTGGGAAAGGGCTAACCTGTGTGGGGACCACCTTTTTAAACTAAGCTGCTCTGTCGTGTGTTTCTGAGCAGGCAGCTGCCGGCCATGGTGGCTTTACAGACGCTTCACCTGAGGAACACCCAGAGGACGCAGAGCAACATGCCCACCAGCTTGGAGGGACTGACTAATTTAGCAGGTAACAGAGACGTGTTTCCACCGCAGTGTACCTCTGATATTTAACCTGCAGGAACTGAGGCAGCGTCAGTTTCCTGGAAGGGAATGCAAACCAGGAAATAACCTGGCAGGAAGTTAGAACGCTGAACTGAGGGAGTTTTCAACCCCACTGGTTTAATTTTTTTACTATACTTTTTATTTTTTCTGTGTAAAATCATCTACAGTTTCCGTTACCGTCATAGGATTGGAGTAATTTGAATTTTTGATTGCAAGGAAAGCATTTAAACCTCACGATTATTGCTGTCACCTCCATTGCTCACATTAATATACATTAGGGAGTTCAGTGAACCCTGGTGGAAGTTGTAGATGAGTGATTTAAATGAAGCCTGGATGTCCCCGTCTGTGGAAACCCTCTTGTTTGAAAATACTTTTAGAGGATTTCAAATCATAATATTAGCACATTTTACAGTGTTCAGGGTGCTTGCGCAAGTCTTGAAAGTCTTAATAAGTATGGAATTTTGAAACACTGATTTCCAGACCTTGAAAAGTCTTGAATTTGTGTGAAAGTCTTAATAAAGTATGGGGGGGAAAAAATGTATGGTAGAATTTTACAGTATGCTCAAAGGCATTGTGAAATGAGAAATAGGAAGGTAGGCTATAAAACTATAATTTTACTAACTGGTCACGTACTGTATTAGCCTAATGGAATCAAACACTTGTTTGATGTGAAATTCATGTACTTGTGATTTTCATGTTTTGAAACGTTTTCATCAGTAAAAGCACAATTTACTGTGAATAATGGATTTGTTCATTGAATACTAGCCTATAAAAATTAACATTTCTAATAAACAGTTTGTACAATCTCAACCAATGAAGTAGGCAGCAGGCTCACAAGTATACAAGTACATAAAGTTAAGGTCTTGGGGAAAAAAAATATCAGTTTTAAAAAAGTCTGGAAAAAGTCTGGAATTTTAATTTGGAAAAAGAGCAAGCACCCTGTGTGTTGGTGTTCTAAAAAAAATGACAACAATCACAACCCACCAGGAGTGTGGATCGAGAACGGATTTTAGGTTTGATAGAAAGAGGCAGCAGCTGCTGCGTCTGGGTTGTTAATGCACCTTAACATTATACCTGCTTTAATCATGACGTTGAAAGGACTCTATTCTGGTTTCAGTGTAACCAGTGGGAAGTTATAGCTTGGAGAGGTTTGGGATTTGGTTTTAATTTTCCAGATCTGTTTAGGTATGGTGAAATAAAATAAAGGATGAGCTTCCTTTTTTTTTTTTGTTTCCTGTGTTATCTAAAAGCTCCGTCCATTTATATGGCCTGTCCTTCTGTCATCATTCTCTACATCAGGCTTGTTGGTCAGTTTTTCCACCATGGACAGGGCGTCCATCTTTCCTTCCTGTCTCGCTTCATTCCTGAAATGTGTGGAAAAGTCTGGACATGAATCGATTGTGGGAAGCCCTGATTTTATTTGATCAGCGATTTGCAATCCTGATCGATGCTCGCCCTGTTCTGACTCCTCTAGTTTGAAAAAAATTAAATCTATTTGTTTTAGGTCTGAAAGTCACTGGTTGCTATTAGTAACTTTACATAATCTGGGCATTCTAATCACCACAGCGGAGCAAATGTGTGCTGTTTTCTCACCTTCGTCGTCTCTGTCATTGAACCAGACGTTGACCTGTCCTCCAACGACCTGACCCGGGTCCCAGAGTGCCTGTATTCCCTGAGCAGTCTGAAGAGACTCAACCTGAGCAGCAACCAGATCTCTGAACTCTCCCTGTGCATCGACCAGTGGAACCAGCTGGAGACGCTGAACCTGAGTCGCAACCAGCTCACCTCGCTGCCTGTGAGGACGACTGCCACGCCGCCGCCCCTCATAAAGGCCCCTCTCTGGATTAAAGGCACAAACCAAATGACCGTGTTTGTTCTTGTGTTTCCAATCAGTCTGCGATCTGCAAGCTGTCCAAGCTGAAGAAGCTGTATTTAAATTCCAACAAGCTGGACTTTGACGGGCTCCCTCCGGGTGTGAGCAAACTTGCCAACCTCACCGAGTTCATGGCCGCCAACAACAACCTGGAGCTCATCCCAGAGGGCCTCTGCAGGTGCGCCGCTGGCAGAGACAAGTGTAGAAATGAGATTTAAACTTGGTTTTTAGTGGCGTAACTTGTCTCTCAGAAAGGATCATGATCTCTGAACATTTGGTTTCTTGCTGTTTAGGTGCGACAAACTGAAGAAGTTGGTGCTGAATAAGAACCGGCTGGTAACGCTGCCTGAAACCATCCACTTCTTGCCCAACTTGGAGGTACAACACCGTCGTATATACTTAGAAATGATAAAGTTAAGGGCCTCTAGGAGCAATACAGCTGCACTAATGTGGGTTTGATGACTTTCTAATGATGCAAAGGTAAACCGTGACAAACGATAGATCTCGCTGGATGCAGTTTGATGATTGGCGAAGGGAAGAAAAGGCGAGTTGAAGCGAGCTAACTGCTAATGAGGCTGGAGATTGAAGCTGCAGTAAAGCAGCAGGTGGCTGATTCACAAATGACTAAATACACAATAAAGCTGCTTTTAGATTACAGCCTGGGCCACGTTTATCACCCCCCCAGTTAAAGACGTGCAAAAAGACTCGAAGCAAATTCATCTTTTATTAAACAGACATAATATCACTCTAAAAAAATTCATTTTATTGCCTGTATTTAATGGGGAATACTGTTGTTTTTAATCAACTCAGTTTTAGCGCTTATTTTCTTTACCCCGCCTGTTATTAGAACCTGTTTAGATCACCTTAGCTCAATCTATAGATGAGCTACATGTAGCTGTTATGTGACTCTTTATGTGCCTCTTAATAACTTTAGTTGAAAATAATATAAAGCTGAGTAGTCTTTTTTTTTAATATAACAGGTTTTCTATTCATTTTCATGCAAATGCATTTTTTTTTATCCATAAATGTTGAATATTTCATTCAAGAAAATAGATTAATTTGGTTTGTAAAAGCTTGTTTTCTTTGTTTGAAAACTTTAATGAAAATAAAAACCTGTTTTTTTTTTTTTTTTTCTAAAGTGTTATAAAGGATTTATTTTCTCCAGCCAGTTTTCATCTCCTTGGGTTGTAAAGGCTGCCAGCCCTGCTCTAAATCATCGCGGGTCCTCTGTCGCGCTCCATTTCCTTCATATCGTGTATCTTGGTTCATAATCCTGTTAGAAGACCGAGGGAAGGCCCAGTTAGCAGTTTCTCAGTTGAGTCCGGTGTATTTTTCTTATAAAAAGCCTGATATTTCAAAGAGTCTATGATGCACAAGCGGGGTCCAAACCATCCCAATGCTGGCCAAAGGTGATAAAGTTGAAAGTACTTGTAGGCCACAACAATATAATTTAGATGCAAACTGCTAAAATGTTCCTTTTTGCTCAGCAACAAGAGTGAGGCGTGGGACGCTCTGTCTGCCCAGGTCTGCTTTTCAGGAAAGGTCGCTGAACATTTGTGGCTTTACTTTCAATGAAATTAAAGTCAAAGCATGTGGTTGATGGAAGACGAATCATTTTTGTTGTACCTAACAAACCATTTTAAGCAGATTCAGATTTGACAGGGAAATCGTCTCGCTGTTAATGTAAATGTAAGTCTCCATCTGCATCACCCACCTCTGCTGGGGGGAAAAGTCTGTACTCCTCTAGTTTCCAGTTAAACTCCCTGTAGAGCCTACTAGACTGGTGTTTGACCCCGACATGTCTGCTATCCTATATTTCCCTATCTGAGATTGTTTCTGATTCATACTGCTGGCAAAAAAGTCGTCACAAATGACTGACTAAGCCATAAACTGAAGCTGATTTTCTCCCTGAATAAATGAACTCAAATGGAAGGTTGTGTCCTCCTTTTTTCCCGGAGTTAATTTCTGCAATAAAGGATGCATTTATTGCGCCCTGTCTGTAAAATGTTTTTCCCACCGTAGATCTTAGACGTGCGGGAGAACCCCAACTTGGTGATGCCACCAAAGCCCGTGGACCGATCAGCGGAGTGGTACAACATCGACTTCTCCCTTCAGAACCAGCTGCGTCTGGCCGGAGCTTCTCCCGCGACCGTGGCAGCTGCAGGGGGAGGTATGGCCCCTCTGTGCTCATTCAGATCTAACACTTTTTCTTCCCTACAGTTCAAGTTGAAGCTGCGTATGCCTCGAAGGCTTAAAACTTTTATCCGTTTGCACACGTGTTCAGGAGCCAGCCATAGAGATCACCTGGCGAGGAAGATGAGGCTGAGGAGGAAGAAGGACAGCTCGCAGGACGATCAGGCGAAGCAGGTCCTGAAAGGCATGAGCGACGTTGCTCAGGAGAAGAAGAACATGGAGGTAAGAAAAACCACGCAATGGTGGTTTAAAAGGGACGAGGAACAGGTCAGGGGGCTGCACCTGTGAAGATGCAGCTGTGTGGCCACATTTTAGGCCAATCTCTGATCTTTTCTTTCAAAAATGTTGGCGAGAATAGTTTATATACAGTCAATGGATTTTTTTTTTAACAGCACATAACGTTCCTGAGGTTTTTGTGTCTGGTTTTAAGTCACAGCACACACTCTGCACTACTCAGGGGTCTTAATGATATTCTTTTAGCTACTGACTCCAGAAATTGTGTACTCCTAGTTTTATCGGATTAAGCAGCTGCGTTTGACACTGGATCACATCATTTAAATTTACTGGTGCAGGTCCTACTTGACTGAAAGGACTTTCTGTGTCAGCTTAGGAGATTTTAAGTCTTCTACTTGACTTTCCTATGGGGTCCCACAAGGCTCAGTTCTTGGGCCACTGCTGTTTTCATTATACTTTCTTGCCCGGGGCTCTATTTTCAGGAAGCACAGTGGTGGCTTGCATCTTTATGCTGATGACTGCCAGGTTTATGTTCCCCTGAAACATGAGGGAACCTACTCTGCACAATCACTGTTTGAGTGCCTTGAGGAAGTAAGCGCCTGGATAACTTCCTTAATTTTAATGATAAAAAGAGGTTTTGTTTTTTTTAGTCCCGGGTTCTCCAGTGGGTCCAGTCTGGGTCAGTATACAAAACCCATTATCACCAATCTTGGGGTAAAAATTGACCGGTGATTTTTAATCTTGACATGCAGATCAGTTCAGTGGGGAAATCCAGTTTTTATCAACTGAGACAAATATCAAAGGTGAAGCATATTCTCTTAAGGGGACTTTGAAACTGTACTCCACTCTTTTATCACAGCACAGCTCAGTTACTGCCGAGCTGTGCCAGAGCTCACCTTCGTTTTATTCTAGTTTCTTGCAACAGCTTTTGTGTCTTTATATTATGTTTTACTCTAATTGCATTAACATATTTTATGTTACTAGACTAGTGTTTGATGGTTGGTCAGCTGATTATAAATAAAGTTGGCTTGGCTAATTTCTCTGAACAAATAAACCCGGTAAGTTAAAGTGAATCTTAATAAATTCAAATGTGGAGAATTTAGTTCAATTCAAAACTTGAAACTCATTTTTATTAATTACGCAGAGTCAGATATATTTCCGGTGTTTCTGTTCATAAGGATTACAGCTAACAGCTAATTAAAGCCCAGAGATCAGTTTGTGAGTAATTAGAATATTATAAAATGGCAATAAAATATTGTTATTGCAGAAAGGTTGGGGTTGAGTATCTGTTCTCAGCTTCAGCTCATCTGCATTGTGGGGTTACATGATGTTTGTCTGGTGGAAACGGAGCAGTGTTGTTCTGTTTGTACTGTTCATTTATATGAAATCGAACCTACATGGACTCTGTCCCCGTTGACCTTCCCTTCAGACTCTGGAATCTTGATTTTTACAAATAAAATGCAAAATGTACTTTCATTGGAAGGAGAGGACATTGGGACCACTGAGCAAAAGTCCTGTTGTTTTTCCTCTTTGAGCAAGTAAGACGTTCTTTGGTCCATCTGACTCAGCAGCTGCTTAACAGAATGTGCCGGCTGTAGCCAGATTGCTGAACACGTCTGTGGACTTGCTCTCACAATCCCACCATAGCTGTAACGTGCTTCGTCAAAGCTGAGGTTATCCCTGTGGTGTGGGCACCTTTTCTCGCCCGCAGTCGTATAGACCCAACCTGCATGAGGCAGACGTACGCGAAGACCCCAGTGAGGATTCAAACCTAGGAAGGCTACAGTGCTAACCATTATGCCTATTAAGCACCTTTTCCTTCCACTTAACTTTCCACTAATATAGTTGGAAACAGCTTTTTGAACAGGTGGCTTCTTTAGTAAAGACGTTTTGTTGCTTCCCCATCATCTATAGGCTCACTGCTGGACAACTGCTTAAGTCAGCCGCTGGCATTAAGATCTGTTTTGGCCATAAGCAACATTTTATTGGTCTTATCCTAATTTCCTGAGCTCAGATTTTTTTTTTTTTGTTCTGACTGATTCATAAAAATTTAATGGGATTAAAACGGCTGAAGTGTCACTTTTTAAAAACACAAACTTGTCTGTAAACTGAAGAGTTAAAAACCCTGTTCCCTGGTGCGTCATTTTATTTTAAATAATAGCACTGAGCCTTTCATGATATAACAAAAAGGCGTTTAAACTTATTTATACCCTAAATCTTAACTCATTGCACACCTTCACCTTGATCACGTCAATTCAATTCAATTCAATTCAATTTTATTTATATAGCGCCAAATCATGAAACATGTCATCTCAAGGCACTTTACAAAGTCAAGTTCAATCATATTATACAGATTGGGTCAGATTATACAGATTGGTCAAAAATGTCCTATATAAGGAAACCAGTTGATTGCATCAAAGTCCCGACAAGCAGCATTCACTCCTGGGGAACCGTAGAGCCACAGGGAGAGTCGTCTACATTGTACATGGCTTTGCTGCAATCCCTCATACTGAGCTAGCATGAAGCGACAGTGGGAAGAAAAACTCCCCATTAACGGGAAGGAAAAACCTCCGGCAGAACCGGGCTCAGTATGAACGGTCATCTGCCTCGACCGACTGGGGTTACAGAAGACAGAGCAGAGACACAACAAGAGAGACAAAAAAGCACAGAAGCACACATTGATCCAGTAATCTGTTCTACATTAGATGGTAATAGCAGGTGAGCCGTTTTCTCTTGATGATGTCACAGTTAACAGAACGCCAGACCAGGTGTACCTACTATGAAGAAAAAGAGAGAGAGCAAAAAGCTAAAAGCTGAAATGACGACAGTCATTTCAATGTAATACAATGCAAAACTGGAGAACAGTAGAAATCAGTAGAGTGAGAAAATTAGACCCTGATGTCCTCCAGTAGCCTAAGCCTATAGCAGCATAACTATAGAGGTAGCTCAGGGTAACATGAGCCACTCTAACTATAAGCTTTGTCAAAAAGGAAAGTTTTAACATTAGTCTTCAAAGTAGACAGGGTGTCTGCCTCACGGACCAAAACTGGGAGTTGGTTCCACAGGAGAGGAGCCTGATAGCTAAAGGATCTGCCTCCCATTCTACTTTTAGAGACTCTAGGAACCACCAGCAGACCTGCAGTCTGAGAGCGAAGTGCTCTGTTAGGAACATACGGGGCAATCAGAGCTCTGATATATGATGGAGCTTGATTATTAAGGGCTTTATACGTTAGAAGAAGAATTTTAAATTCTATTCTTGATTTAACAGGAAGCCAATGAAGGGAAGCTAAAATTGGAGAAATATGATCCCTCTTGTTGATTTTCATCAGAACTCTTGCCGCAGCATTTTGAATCAGCTGAAGACTTCGAACTGCATTTTGTGGACTTCCTGATAGTAAAGAATTACGATAGTCCAGCCTTGAAGTAACAAATGCATGGACTAGTTTTTCAGCATCACTCCTGGACAGAATGTTTCTAAGATTTAGTCTGTCTGGAGCGAATGATGACGTCTCGTACTAAGACATCTATGGATTCTGTAGGAAAACGGCGACTTGAAGTACGGAGACCTGAAAGTCCGCCGCTGGGACAAGAGCCTGGAGAAACCTCAGCTGAATTACTCTGAGTTCTTCATGGAGGACGTGGGACAGGTAAGCGTCCCTTTCTCTTGGTACATTTCAGTCCTTCAAAACGAAGAAGGGCTCCTCGTCTTTTGATTACCGTCCTTTAACAACTTTATTACCTTCGCCTTCTCCAGGTTCCAGGAGTGACGGTGTTCCAGATAGAGAACTTTGTTCCCCTACAGGTAGATGAGGCTTTCTATGGCAAGTTCTACGAGGCCGACTGCTACATCGTCCTCAAGGTAACTATTCACCGTTGGTAAACCGTTAAACAGGAAGAGGAAGAGGAAGTGCCTTTTTAACTTCCTGTTTTTACCGTAGACCTTCCTGGACGACAACGGAGCCTTAAACTGGCAGATCTTCTACTGGATCGGTCAGGAGGCGTCGCTGGACAAGAAAGCCGGCGCCGCCATCCATGCTGTCAACCTGAGGAACTTCTTAGGCGCAGAGTGCAGGACCATTCGGGAGGAGATGGGAGACGAGAGCGAGGAGTTCAGCGCCGTACGTAGAGCCAGGTTCCAGAGAATACCCGCGTATACGGGGTAAAAACCCGCCATGCTGCTGAGATGATTCTGGTTTTGGGTGCAGGTATTTAGCAATGAGATCTCCTACATCGAAGGAGGGACAGCCAGCGGGTTTTACACTGTGGAGGACACGAATTATACCGTCAGGTGAGTTGAAGCCAATTTTTACTCTTTATTCATTCGGTTTGGAGGAAATTTTACCTGTAAGCTCAGAATCTGTTAGAGAATTCATTCAAAAAGATGATCAGGCTCATCGCAAATATTAGTTTTTGCTTTTTGCTCTGTGAGCTTTGCATCAATTGAGCCACGACAGATTTAAATTTTGCCGTGACTTTGTTCTGATGTCTGCTCTCGTCTTTTTGTCAGGTTGTACAGAGTCTACGGCAAGAAGAACATCAAGCTGGAGTCTGTGCCGGTGAAGGGCTCCTCCCTCGACCCTCGGTGACTCTTGACACTCTACCTGCCGCACAAATCACTTTACCTGAACGACAGATGGCCTGATCAGAGAGTTCTGATCTCGATTATTGTGAAACACTGATCAGCTGATAGAGATACTGCTTTACGTTTCTTTTTCTAGTAGTGTCCTGTCTGGCAATGTGGCCATAATAATTGTTGTATTAATGCCAAAAAGAGCCCAACAGATTTTACTTTCACAGGCAGAGCTTTACTGCTTTCACCATAGTGCTCCGCTTGATTTATATATGCAAGAAGCTTTATTAGTTTATTTGTTAAATGGACGCTGAAACTAGAAGGTAGGTAAGGAAAAAGGAGAAAGGTGAAAGAGTGAGGAGAGAAAAGGGGTGTTGAGGCCAAATCTCTCCCCCCAAAACATGTTCACTGCAAAAACAGAACTAGAAATAAGAAAAATGTTCTTAAAATTAGAGTATTTGTCCTTGATTTGAGCAGGTAAATAAGATGATTTGCCAATGGAATAAGATTTTTGCACTTAAAATAGGAACAACTCATCTCCATCATCTTATTTAAAGTGCAGGATGTCTAATTATCCTATTTTAGGGGTCAAAATACTCATTCCATCAAATCAAGGATAAATACACTAACTTGAAGAACATTTGACTTATTTTTAGATCCGTTTTTGCAGTGTTTTATGTTTTTATATAATTAATTCACGTGGAAAGTTTCCAGTTTGGACCATTTTCAAAACTCCACAGCTTAACTTCCTGTGAGCAGACGGAGCTGCGTACAAAACAAGCTGCAAAGTATAAAATGGGCAAGAAGCAAAGTGAGCAGAAGCAGTCTCTGCTGTAGCAGCCGTAATGATGACTCCTCTGACGACGGTCGCCTGTGAAATATCTTCCTATACGTCTCTGCTTCCTCTGGCGTCGCTTCAAACCCCTCACTGGGGGGGGGGAAAAAAAAAGCTAACCAGAGAGTTTTCTTCCTTCAGTAGCAGCGCCCACACCAAAGATTTTCCCCCGGCAGCGCTTCTGCCCAGCTGGTGAGAGCGAAAGCCAGCTGGGTCCTCGACGCCCCATCTAACCGAAGCTCGTCTCGTGTCTGCTCGTTTTGCAGCTTTGTGTTCTTGCTGGACACGGGGCTGGAAATCTTCATCTGGAGAGGAGCCAACGCTACCCTGGGCGGCACCACGAAGGCCAGGTAGTTCACGTCAGACATGGGCACAGAGGTCGCTGCAGTCCGGATGTGTAGTGACGCAAAGCTGTTGACATCCTCCAGGTTGTTTGCCGAGAAGATCAATAAGAACGAGCGGAAAGGGAAGGCGGAGATAGCCACGCTGATGCAGAACCAGGAGCCGCCTGAGTTCTGGGAGCCTCTGGGAGGACAGCCAGAGGAGATCGTGAAGCACGTGCCGGATGATTTCTCCCCCGTCAGACCCAAGCTGTACAAAGTAAACCGTTCAGTCATCTCAGAGCGTGTTGTGGTTTGTAAATAACGCTTAGATCTAACAGCTGTGTACCGCCTGTAGGTGGGCCTGGGCCTCGGCTACCTGGAGCTGCCTCAGATCAACTACAAACTGTCTGTGGAGCATAAAGATCACAAGATCAAGCTGGACACCCTACCTGAGCTCAGGCTGGTACGTTTATCCGCTGAGGCACCAGAGGGTCAGCGGGACGACTGATGCACCTCCTCATCTCTCTCCGCCTCGTCTCTCCTCAGGTCCAGTCTCTGCTGGACACGAAAGGCGTGTACATCCTGGACTGCTGGTCCGACGTCTTCATCTGGATCGGGAGGAAGTCTCCCCGGCTGGTCCGAGCTGCGGCCCTAAAGCTGGGCCAGGAGCTCTGCTCCATGCTGCACAGACCCAAACACGCCAGCGTCACCCGCAACCTGGAGGGCACCGAGTGTCAGGTGAGGAGCCACGGCGGCCGGCAAACCGCTAGTCTCTAAACGTTTTCTTTTACTCATTGTTTTTTTTTTTTCCCCCTTCATCCTCGCTCGTTAGGTGTTTAAGTCCAAGTTTAAGAACTGGGACGATGTTCTGAAGGTGGACTACACCAGAGCCGCTGAGACGGTGCAGCAAAACGACAACCTGCAAGGGAAGGTGAGAGATGACGTCCTGAGAGACGTATTCATCCACACTGCTTTAACCTGTCCACCTTTTCTCACGTTACGACGCTTTATGTCCTCTGGCTTCCAGAGCTAGACCAACAAGTGCTGAGTAGTTGTGAAGTAGAGGGAAAATGATGTCTATTTTCTTATTATCTTATAAACACAGTGATGCTTGGGTAGGTATTCAGTCCCCTTTACTCTGGCACCACTAAATAAAATCCACCTAAACTGCCTAGAGGCGAATAGAGCATTGATCAGGAGCCTCTGGAGGAGCTGCAGAAATCCACCAACCCTGCAGGAGCATCAGTTTACAGGACAGCAGGGATCTGGCCTAGACGCATGCATGGCATAAAGAAAGCTATTGTTCAGAAAAGGCTGTTAGAAGTCTCCTCTGCTGTTTGCCACAAGCTGTGACGGGGCGTTTAGGTCAGCTGAGACTGAAATTTAATTCACTGGTTTATATGTGCAGCACTATTGTGGGAGGAAAACGTACTCGGCACATCAAACCAGCACAGAGAAACACGGTGGGGGCCTGACATTATTTTTAACGCATCACGCCCATGTGTGCTCGCAGGTGAAGAAGGACGCAGAGCAGAAGGACCAGATGAAGGCCGACCTCACGGCGCTGTTCCTCCCCCGGCAGCCGGCCATGGCCCTGACCGAGGTAAACGCACCGCTCCGTCTGTCCCCGTCTGTCCCGGCTCTGTAAAGATGGCCGCCACAGGCCTCTGCGTTTTTCTGTCTGCAGGCCGAACAGCTGATGGAGGAATGGAACGAGGACCTGGACGGCATGGAGGGGTTCGTCCTGGAGGGCAAGAAGTTCACGCGGCTTCCCGAGGAGGAGTTCGGACACTTCTTCACCCAGGACTGCTACGTCTTCCTCTGCAGGTACAGCGCGGTTATCGAGACGCCGCTGAGGCTGTGGGCCGCCGTTTGATCGCTGCCTCGCTCTGAACTCACCTCACTGTTTCAGATACTGGGTTCCTGTGGAGTACGAGGACGACGAGGAGGAGAAGAAGGAAGGCGAGGCTGGTAGAGGAGGAGGAGGAGGCGGCAAGGGGGAGGAAGACGAGGAGGACAAACAGCCTGAGGAGGACTTCCAGTGTGTGGTGTACTTCTGGCAGGGCAGGCAGGCGTCCAACATGGGCTGGCTCACCTTCACCTTCTCCCTGCAGAAGAAGTTCGAGAGTCTTTTCCCCGGAAAGCTCAAGGCAAGAAGGATTTTTTTTGGTTCTGGTTTATCCTGCCGGAGCCGTGCCGATCTCACACCCTGTTTCTGGCCGTTTAGGTCGTGCGCATGACGCAGCAGCAGGAGAACCTCAAGTTCCTGTCGCACTTCAAAAGGAAGTTTATCATCCACAAAGGGAAGCGGAAACAGAACACGGACTCCGTGCAGCCGTCGCTTTACCACATCCGCACCAACGGCAGCGCTCTCTGCACCAGGTACGCCTAAACCACGATCCGCTTTCCTCGTCTCTAGCCGATCTCTCCTTCCCCCACATCCGAGGTGTCATTTTTGTCCTCCTCTCCGTCTGTTTTCAGGACCATCCAGATCGGCACAGACTCCTGCAACCTCAACTCGGAGTTCTGCTTCATACTCAAGGTTTGGACGCACAGAGGGAGAGAGAGAACAGTCAACATGTGGGATTCCAGGGGAAATGAGGAAATGATGGGATGTTTCTGTGCAGGTACCATTCGAGAGCACCGACAACCAGGGCATCGTGTACACCTGGGTGGGCAGAGCCGCCGACCCGGACGAGGCCAAGCTGGCCGAGGACATCATGAACACCATGTTCGACGACACCTACAGCAAGCAGGTCGGCCGCGGCTCCTTTCACAAAACTAGATCAGCTCTGACACGTTTCTCATTAGTTCATCAACCAAAAGACCGAACTTTGCAGAGACGTAGGAGACCACGTCTTTGTATGGATTAGAATTCAAAGTTTGGATTAAGGAAATAGAGTTTAGGAAAGGATTGTATTAATGATCTCATTTTCTAAAAGCAGCCGTCATGTCATCCGTCCATCCACTAATCCATCCTTCATCACCATTGTAGTTTTTGCAGCCTCCATACTTCTACCCATCTATCAGTTTCCATCTCTCCATCCATTCATCTTTCCGTCTGCTTCAGTCTATCCAGCCGTCTCTTTCTGAACGTCTGTCCATTTTTTTTCCTCATCTAAACATCAGACAATCCATTGGTCTGTCCGTCCGTTCCAATGTTTCATTTTTCTCCATCTATAAAGCCTGTTCACCGTGGAAAGATTAACCACAGATTGGTAATATTCAGTATTTGCATTTTTAAATGTTTTGTAGGTCATTAACGAGGGGGAGGAGCCAGAGAACTTCTTCTGGGTTGGGATTGGATCTCAGAAAGCGTACGATGAAGATGCAGAGTACATGAAACACGCGAGGCTCTTCAGGTGAGGGCGCAGCAGCACGGCTCCGCCTCGGCCCGTCACGGCGTCGGGTGAACCTCTCTGGCTTTAATGAACCGCTCCTCCGCTTTCTCCACCCAGGTGCTCAAACGAGAAGGGTTACTTCTCCGTGTCCGAGAAGTGTTCGGACTTCTGCCAGGACGACCTGGCCGACGACGACATCATGCTGCTGGATAACGGCATGGAGGTAAAGGAGCTCTGGTGGCTCGTGTCAGTGATGATCGCCGGGCGACGGGTTCTGACCTGTTTGGACCGTGTGTTCCCGCAGGTTTACATGTGGGTCGGCACTCAGACCAGCCAGGTGGAGATCAAGCTGAGCCTCAAAGCCTGTCAGGTGAGCAGCAGCCGTAGTTGCCTAACAAGCAGCTCATAAATGTCTTTCAACCCATGACCATTAGAGCTTTATTGACCAATAGCAGCATTTTAACATTTATTCTTTGATAAACAAGGAGACAGTTCAGTGGTTTTAGAAGCACCGATATGTCGCCCGTTTTCCTGGAGTTGTTCAGGAGTCTGGCAGCCGCTAATGGAGGAACTGCAGCTGCCTGCTTTACTGCTACAGATACACTAGAGACACTGTTGCAGTAATCTGAGCAAAGATAAAGGCGTGCGCCACTTTTTCTGTGTCCTGTTCTGACAAGGAACCCGTTTACTCTGGCTATGGCTTTAAGATCATAGTAAATGGAGCCTAGCGCTGATCTTGAAGTCATTAAGCCGGTTCTGACCCATCTACACATTTATATTATAGACCCACTGACTTGGTGAGTGTAGTGGACACTAGGGTCATATAGAGTTATGTGATATTATCGTATTTACGGTAGGAGATGCCGTAGTACTCCATAATCTGACCTGGGGGGGATCTTATAAAACTAACCTCAGAATGGAGCCGTGTTAAGTTAAAGGTCCTTCAGCGTTTTGTCAAAGTGAACAAACTTGTTACGATTTTGGGTTTCCCTGTCGTCTTCGCTTGAGGGTTTTGTTGGGTATTACGGTATTTAACCAACTATTAGTGAGGCTGTTAGAACCATTTTGAACCCGTGTTGATTAACATTTTCCCAAAAAAAAAAAACATTCAAAGTGCAGAAATGAATGACCCGGGTTCCTGCATAGTCTGGATTTTGATTTAAAGGGTTTTCCAGATTTGGGAATTTACAAAAAAAGCAAACTGTTTGTTTCCAGACTGTCTCTGTGCCATTAGCGAAGTGCTTTAACTTACCTTCTTTACTTCCATCCATTTTCTGTACCTCACTCATGGTTAAACTTGTGGCTTATCAATCAATGGCCAAGAGAAATTATCCTTTGCTAATCAGTCCCCCATGTTCTGCTGTCTCTTCATTCTTCCTCTCTTCCTTCCCTGAAGTCCTTTTTTCCTCTTCTTCTTTCCCTCATCCTTTACTTCCTCTGTCCTATCATCTTTGTATTACCTGTTTTCTTTCCTGTCCATTTATCCTACGTTCATCTTTCTGTGATTTCTTTTGTCCTTTCCTGTCCGTCCTCCATTTCTTCTTTTCCTTGTATTTATTGTGTTCTTTTCTTTTGTATTTTCACTATGTTTGCTTGTGTCCTCCCTTATTTCCTTCCCATGTGTCTTCCTTCCTTTCTTTGTCCTTCCTTCGCTGCTTCCCAGTGATTACTTCTTTCACGTCTGTCTTCTCATATTGTTCTTCATGAACGGCTGTTTCATTCAGGTTCCATATTAAAGTTTGCCCTCTGGATAACGGCATGGAGGTTGACTCACCAGGGGGAAGTTGACTTCCCCCTGATGAGTCCATGAGTGTATGTGAAGTTTTCAGCCACCGACTGCTCTCCTCTCCAGGTCTACATCCAGCACATGCGCGCTAAGGACGCCGAACACCCGAGGAAGCTGCGCCTGGTGAGGAAGGGAAACGAGCCTCACTGCTTCACGCGCTGCTTCCACGCCTGGGGGCCTTTCAAAACTCCACCGTCATAGGCCAAACACGCTCGCAACCCCTCAGCCTGCTGCCACGCGGGGCGTATTTAAACCAGTAATGAGGTTTTTGTGTCCTTCCCTCCATCTCGCAGCCAAAACCAACCAAAATCTCCTGGAGATAGACGGACTGGACGCTTAAAAACCTGAGAACGAGGACAGAAATAATGCTATTTTTTTCTATGAACTTTATTTACACAAGCTTGAATATTACTGTTAAATAAGAGAATTATCTTTTAAAATGTACAGAGGATTTATAAAAACTAAGGGAAGGTTTATCTGCTTACATATCGTTCTATTGTGCTGCTTTCAGGGGAGCAGGTGCCATTCAGTCCGCTTATCCAAGCAGTTTAGGGCACATATTTGTTTTTCTTTACATCGTTGAGGGATTAAAGCGAAATTTGTTTTTTTTTTTCTGAGGAATGTCAGCCTAGTACTTATTACACATTTTTAAGCCGTTTGTCTTCACTTTAATGCACTCTTTGGAAAAACTGTTAATTTTGTCACTTTTCTTGATCCTAAACGCAAAACGAATCTTTGCTGTGGGAGATTCTGTTTGTTTCTCATTGGTTTATTTTCATTTTGAAAGGAACTTTACATGCATTTGGCCAAAGACATTTTCCCAAGGTCAGACAGCAAGATTACGCTTTTCTTTTTCTTCTTGTTTCAATGTGCAATCAGTAGAGCCTGGGAGACGCTGAAGCTAAATGACGTGACGTATCCTTCTGCTGGAGGCTTCTCCGTAGAGCTATTTACAGCAACCAGGTTTAGATCTTTAGAATCATCACGTTTATCTCTGTGAAAAGAGGGAACTCGATTGATTCTAGTTCAGATGACTGTAGTGGGTCTTGATCATGTGACCTGTGCAGAGAGCAGGTATTGGTCCAGGGAAGAGATCAGTTGACTGCAATAAGTCTCATACTTCTTTATATTTTTACCTGGTGGTTTCTACGCCTGTTGAAGTGTGAGTCCCGCACACATCTAATACACGCACACGCTCCTGATCCCACCTGCAGATGCTTTATTTATGTATTTTATATAAAATAAAAACTTCCATCACCTTTTTGTTTCTGGTTCTTGTTCAGCATTAAGTTAGAATTCAGGCCACTCTGTCATTTCATTGTTACTTTAATAATCCACCTTAGTGTTTTTAAACCCTCATATCCATTTTTCCCCCTTGCCGAGACTCATCAGCGACAGCATTTCCAGTATCAAAAAGGTATTTTAGTGTTTTATTACAGCAAGAGTTGTCTGCAGTATTTTATTGGAGGCTGTGTGAGAGCAAGACCTTCAGAGGACAACAGGAAGGCTAAATGTATTACAGCAGTTTTTATCCTGTTGATCTTTCAGTGTCTGTCATGGATGATGGTGGATTTGAAAATCTGAATTTATTGAAGGATCTCCATGATGAAGTATCAACATGGAGAGTGTGATCATGCTAACAGCTAATCCAAGAGGCTAAAGACAGTTTGAAACGTAAACCTGTCCTTTGTGAGAAATCATACGGGTATCAATAGGGACCAAAGCTTTTTTCCCTGTCAATTACCCTAAGTGTATTTGTTGCACTTAGATTAATAAAAAATCCTTTTTTGAATTCCAAATGTACAATACATTTGGAAAAGATTTGTAAAAAAAAAAAAAAAAAAAAGTGATACAAAACTGTACAACCAATTCCTACACATCTCAGATCCTAGAACTCAAGGGGAAAGCAAACCAAAGAATTTGTTATGTTATTGGATTGATTTAACAGCCCTCTGTTAACTGTTTTTGTGCTGCCTTCCTGTAGACTAGTGTGAATTTGCATCTTTATTCAGCAGAGGTGGTGTATGCTTTCCAAAATTACCACTCGATACGTACCAAGGATCTAACTGGAAGGACTTTGACACCATCTAGCAGATGCAGCTCTACAATTTTATATATCCTTGGTAACTTTGACATCTGCTAGACAATTTTTAAAAATATAATTGAAAGTCAATTCAGGCAGGAAAGGGTTTAAAACATAAGAATCCCGTCATGACCAACTGTGCTCATGGCAGGAAAACATTTCCTTTGCTATCCTTTTGTTTTCAGAGAAATTGTAATTGGTACATTAATTTTGCATTTCAGCAGTTAAATTACTACAAACAAAACCAAGGATAGAGTCTCAGAGTAAATACATTTTATTAACATTCACAATAGTTCATCAACCAAAATGCTAAACAACTTAATTCCTACAAATGGAACTGAATAACTCATCTCAGTGG
This sequence comes from Fundulus heteroclitus, assembly GCF_011125445.2. Classification (NCBI taxonomy): domain Eukaryota; kingdom Metazoa; phylum Chordata; class Actinopteri; order Cyprinodontiformes; family Fundulidae; genus Fundulus; species Fundulus heteroclitus. The sequence continues at coordinate 26,548,590 of NC_046376.1, read as the reverse complement.
TGGGATTAAAAAGCTAAATGGTGCTGGAAGTGGCATGAAGAGGTTAATGACACGTCCCAGATCCTACCAGCTGAGGTTCTAGTCAGTGAGGTTCTCCGGGTCTGACGCCGAGCCCTTTTGTTTGTTTCTTGTCTTCTGGGCTCCCAGTTTTAAAGCTGAGAGGCTGCAAAACTTTAAAAAGGGTTTAAAACACTGCTGATCAAAGCTTTGCTGGCTGGTTAAATGAACAACAATGCACCATTTTAGAGGACAGAACACCTTTAGACTGACAGATTACTTTGCAACAGCGCCCTCTACAGGCTTAGGGAACGATATTCATTTCCCTAATTTTTATGTACTTTTTATTCCTATTCTCTAACTGAAAAAAAAGCATTCTTATTTAAATCCTAGTTTTCAACCCAACTTGAGCAGATGATCGACTTTATTTGCTACGTAAAGAGATAAACTGCATACATCTCATCTTGGTTCAGTAATACCTCTGACTCCCATCAGTCAGAGGATGGTGATGCTTTAGAGCCAGCACTTCCCAGCTGGTTCCCTTTTAATAATCACAGTGTGGGGACCCCCCCCCCACGACCCCTTTTCTCCTCCCGCAAACTTTTTGTTATTAAAATATCTATCTCACGTGACAGTAAAAACATTCAACGGAGCAACAATCTTTGCTGTATAAAACACCTACATTGTTCCAATACTCGCTTCTTCAATGCCAACAAACCTTCTTACATCGTCGCGATGATCGGCACCTCGACAGGATAGCAAAATATTCAGCAGTTCTTGTTGGAATCCAGAAAAAAAATGGAGATGCTACAAAAAAATACTTCATTTGCCATTTTTCTCCCCACACTTTAAACCACACACACCTTCTGTTTCACTGCGATTCAGTCACATCAAGTGGTTTATGTAGCGACAGAGCACCAGGTCTGGTCCCAACCATGCAGAAAAGCTCACAGAGAAGGTGGGAGGAGGAACGGTCCGTCCTGGTGCTACGCTGGTCCTCCTGTGTCTCCGTGTGGGCAGGGGGGGAGGGGGGGGTGGGGGCTGTCGTGTTTCCTAAGTGGTTGCAGGTAAGGAGTTCGTTCATCCGGCAGGAGGAATCTGTAAGACTTTCTTCCCGGCTAGTACCGGGTTAAAAGGAGAGTTCCTCAGTGGCTTCGGGTCAGATGTTTGTGGTCCAGCACTGAAATCCAGTCGAAAACCACCTGAGCTGCTCCAGGAAGCTCTTCAACAAAACCAAAGACAAATGGTAAGTAAATATCAGCAGCCTGCAGCAGCCACTGATAGATAAACATCTGCAAAATACTGAAGCTCAGTAGGTACCATTTCTAACACTTCTTAATGGTCCACCTCCGTCGTGGCAAAATGGTGCTTAGTAGTGGTAACGTATTTTTCAGACTATAAGGCACACTTAAAATCCTTAAATTTTCTTAAAAATTTATGGTGCGCCTTATATACAGGGTGCTTGCTCTTTTTCCTAATTAAAATTCCAGACTTTTTTAAAACATATTTTTTTCCCAAGACCTTAACTTTATGTACTTGTATACTTGTGTGCCTACTGCCTACTTCATTGGTTGAGATTGTACAAACTGTTTATTAGAAATGTTAATTTTTATAGGCTAGTATTCAATGAACAAATGCATTATTCACAGTAAATTATGCTTTTACTGATGAAAACGTTTCAAAACATGAAAATCACAAGTACATGAATTTCACATCAAACAAGTGTTTGATTCCATTAGGCTAATACAGTATGTGACCAGTTAGTAAAATTATAGTTTTATAGCCTACCTTCATATTTCTCATTTCACAATGCCTTTGAGCATACTGTAAAATTCTACCATACATTTTTTTCCCATACTTTATTAAGACTTTCACACAAAATTCAAGACTTTTCAAGGTCTGGAAAACAGTGTTTCAAAATTCCATACTTATTAAAGACTTTCAAGACTTGCGCAAGCACCCTGATATATGATTGAAGTTGTGTTTATTTACCAATTTTATGTGGTACAATGCGCTCAAAAATCTGTTAAAATGTGTAAGTACGAAGCCGCTCAGCTCAATGGATATTCGTAGCATTACAGTACACTGTCTCACTACCTGATCGGACCCCTGAGCTGTCTACAAGACTGTCTGACTATAATGTCTAAACTAGAATTACATTAATGTAAAGGCCCACACATTCTCGGGCGTAGCTCACTCCGCAGAGGTCCACGCGTACTCCAGGCGGACTCCACACAGGTACGTGCAGAGCTCAATTTTTACAACCGTGTATTAGGCGTCACTATAAACGTCTCGGAGGCTGTATAATCCGATTGAATTTGACTTTGTAAAGGGCCTTAAAATGACATGTTCCATGAATTGACGCTAAATAAGTAAAATTGAATTGAATAGAAAAGACTCCCCCCTCTGCATGATGCCGCCAGCACCATGTTTTACACTAGCATGTTCTGCATAATGTGCAGGGTTGGTTTCTTTTCCCTACTTGGCTTGTTGCTAACTGCAAACATGTTTTTTTATGGCTTTATATAAATTCATGCGAGGCAACACGTGAACTTTTCGGTTTTCCATCCAATCTGACAAGGAACAATGGGCAAATATGTTGGTTTCTGATAGAAACGTACCCAAAACGACTGTGTCAATAGATAAATCCAGGAAGCATTGACTCAGGGAGGCTAAAAACAAAGGCACGCCACACTTTTCATATTTATATTTGCAGTAAAAAATAAAAACCTTTAACAGCTGTGCATCCTTTCCCATCCACTTCACATTAAAGTGCTGCTCTGTGTTTGTTGATCTCATGAAATCCCAGTAAAACACATTAAGGGTCGCAAAAAGACAAAGATGGAAAATGTTTAGGAGGTTTGAATGCATTTCAAGTCCCTGTATTTAATACCACGTAAACTAAAGTCAACACATTTAGCAGCTTTACGTGAAGCGATGGTATGAGGCATTTTTTTATGAGCACCTCTTTTTTTCCCTAAAAAATATTTTTACATTTACACAGACAAGAAACATGAGTATCTGTTCATTTTCATCTCATTATTCTAAAAGAAAGCTCTTGTTTTTGCAGGTTGACAATCTGGAAAAGCTTGTAAACTTTTGAGTACCTCTGCAGTGTGTGCTTTTAGTAGTGCCACAAGAGGGCGGTAGAGACCCAAAATAAAAAAGCAGATTAAGGCACATTTCCTTCAACTCCAAACCATATTTACTTCCATCCTAACTTCCTGCTATGCAACCAGTTTACTTTGTTTATCCCAGTCCTGAAACCCACTTGCGAATGGAAACGTCGGACCCGTGAAGCTCCAGAGATCCCAGGTTCTACATAAACGTGAAGTTAACAGAAAGTGTCCCGTGACAACTCGGCAAGAAGAGGCCTAAAGAAAGGTGTGAGCCTGTGAATAAAACGCTGACAGAGCTGCGTCTGCCTGGATGGAAACGGAGCGAAGGAATGCTGCGCGCAGACAGAACCGCTCTTTGAAGTTTGCACGAGTTGGACCGGCTCAATTACAAACAGGTGTGTGCGCACGCGTTGCTTTTGGGGGGGGGGGGGGGGGAAGAAAAGAAAATGCATCTGTTGACACAAGCAGATGAGAGAGTTGAGATTGTTGAGAAGTCACCTCTCACCTGTTCAGTTGATGAGGATCCCAGTGGAGCGTCCCTCCTCCTCTTTCATGTTCCTCAGATTATTTTCTGCCTCGTCCACCGTCCTGAGACACAGACACAGCCGTTAGCTTGGCTTTGGAAAGAAGGCCAACAGAGACGTTGGTTGGCGCGCGCGTACGTTAGGAAGTCCCTGACGTCCTCCACGGTGAGCTCCCCCGTGGTATCGAGGGTGAGGTCGGCACAGCTGAGGGGGGAGTCCAGCGGCGTCTCCTGGATGGGTGAGGACAGGCTGCATGGAGGCTCCTCCGTCTGTCCTGAGAGGGGGGGGACCAGGACATCGTGGGTTTAGATGGTTGATTTTACTGCTGATCATGGCTTGTTGCAGGAAGATACGTGCAGGGCAGAGATGAAACCAGAAACTTGCATACAACGTAAAATGAGACATAATTTTTCCTGAGTGACATTAACCCAGACTAAAGCTTCTGATTGGTGTAATTTAAGATAACACCTCAAACTGCTTCCTTGACAGAAAAAAAAAAAAAAGTCTTGTTCGTCCTCGGCTACTTCCAGATGTCACGGTGCCACGTTCATCTGTCCAGCCGTCATCCTCCTATAGAAGGAGACAGGTTCTGTGCCCCAGACATGGACGGGCAATTGGAAATGTGTGCATCAACGCCAGAGAAAAAGAGCTCTGTCATTAACCTGGGAGGAAACGGTCCAGACCAGCACTAGCTGAAAGGCCGCTCAGCGAGGAAGAAGCCACTACTCCATAAGCAACATTTTCAAATCCTCTCAGGGACAAATGTCCACATTTCTTTTAGTTTTTTGAAGACATGGGGGCGACTGTGGCTTGATGGGTTGAGTAGTCGTCTGGCAACCAGAAGGTTGTGGGTTCGATTCCAGCTTCCCCTTGCCACATGTCGATGTGCCCTTGGGCAAGGCACTTAACCCCAAGTTGCCTACCGAGCTGCGTCTCGGTGTATAAATGTGTGCGTGTTAGTGAGAGCGACTGGGTGAATGTGGCTATAGTGTACAGCGCTTTGGGTGGTCAGCATGACTGGAAAAGCGCTATATAAGTTCAGTCCATTTACCATTTACCATTTACATGTCTGATGAAACTAAATTTAAAGCATGTGGCTTTAATGACCATCATTGCCTTTAGAGGCCAAAAGACGGACACCGGCAGGCCCAGGACCTCATCATCATCATCATCATCATCATGTGGGAAGAACACTGTATGGTGCTGCTAAAGCAGGAAGTGAGGAAGCTTAGGAACAAACGCACCACCAAACTGGTTACAGAGTGGCTTACAAAGCAAACCAATGCTTTAGAGCAGCTGTGCTGCTCAAGCAGTTTAGAACACACTTCTACTAAATAACTAAATATTTATAAAGGTCCTCATTTTGAAGTAAACAAAAAAATCCTCAAAGTTCTGGCATTTAGCAGAAACTATTTTGGTGAGAAATTCATAAAAAGTTGCTAAATAATGACAAAGCGCTGGGTGAATAACTAAAGCGTTTCCACAACAACCAGAGGTGGGGTCAAACTGGGCATGCTCAAGGGTTGCCATGGAGGCCGGACGGGACAAGGCCCCCTGAGAGGCGTGGTCAGCTTTAGAGACATTTAAAAATAAAAAGTTACGGTGGGCTAAGGGGGAAGAACAGGGAAGAAGACGAGGAGGGTGGAGAGAGACGTACCCTCAGCCCGACCCGCCATCTTTCTGTGGGTCCCGTTGGCCTGCGGGTGCATCGATGTACCGTCGCTATGGAGACACACGAGAGCACATGGTTTAGTCTGGGAGCTAAAACAGCAACAGAGCGCAGCAAGAGATCACTTTGCATTAGTTCTTTTTAATAGAAGTATTTTTAACAGATTTATTATGAAACCAGGGGTGTCCTGTGAGAAAACTGTTCCACATCAATAGCAGACTGTTTTTTCTAGTAGTATCTGCTTTTCACGGGTCTGTTCTGTATCTTGATTCTGACGTATTGCACCAAATCATCCCCTTTTTCAGCACCAGCGACCCTCTGGATCACAGAGATCACGTATCTGCAGCGCATAATAAGCTGATAGTTATTGTGAACTGAAACGATCCGTCAACATTACGCTTAGATGTCGCTAACACGTTATTAGACGAACCGAAGTCCGAAAGTGAACCTTTCAGTCTTCAGCTTTGTCTGTAGAGCAAGCATCATGGTCTAAAAGTTGGGAAAGAGGACCGTTTACTGTTGTGCAACACCACTTACGTTAATTACGTTAATTACATTTTTATCCTTCAGGAAGTGAGTAAACTAAGTAATTGCTTCTGTTTTGCAAGAGGAACCCGTCTCCATTCCTGCTAAATACATGACTTCAGCTGCTCAGCAGCAGATATATGAGAAGCTATTATGGCCCAGAAACTCCCAACCACTAAAGCTATGAACCTTTAGTGGCTGACGTTTTTTACTTCAATTTAGATGCTGACAGAAAAAAAGACCCCTGAATATTTCTATTGGAATTTTCTCCTTTAAAAAAAGTTTGGCAAGATGTTTAAACCAATCCCCTTGGAGAACTAAGTGCTACGCAGCCTTTAATAACTCCAGTGATGCACTGATCTGAATTTTGGGACCAGTTTCGGTTTTGAACTCATACCTACAGACAATTTTTAATCATTTTTTGGTTAAAAAACAGCATTATGAAGGCTTTTTTCTAGCCTTTTCCTAAACCATGAGTTATTTTTCATGTATGCCGACACTGTACAACCAATTTGCCATCAACATAAAGAAAAGACCAGGTAATTCTTAAATTACATTTTTAACCTGTCTTTCTCATCCTACATTTCTACTAACACTGATAGTGTTACAAGAACGGCAGAATGTAATTTAGAGAAGGCAACTCATTACTTTTATACGGACTTAAACATAGGGATGGTATCGTTAACCATACTACTACTAATACTCTAAATAATACTCCTTATCGATCCAGTATTTTATTGGTACCATTGTCATTACTTATTTTTTTAATCAAACAAAAAGGGTAAAAAACAAAACAAAACAAAAAATAAAATCACTGCTTATTTTTTAAACAAACATTCAGAACAAATGCTAACAAAATATAAGTACAAAATAAATATTTTTTTATAGAAATAGAATAAAAACATTATATAAATAACTTTATATAAACAAAAGGCTAAAGCACTATAGAATAAAAAAAAGTATGTAGTAGGGGAGACGACCATCAACATTGACAAGACAGAAAATCATTAAAAACACTAAATAAGCTCAAAACAAAGAAGTACTTGCAAAATAATTTTTAGTATTAAATTACATTTTACCTGAGTCCAAACTACATTCATAATTTTTTTTATATTATCAATTTTAACCAAAAGATGGCAGATGCCGCCACAGTGGATGAGCTGAATAAATAAGAGGCTGCGTGAATCAGTTATTTAAGGGTAACCGTTTCAGAGAAAGAAAAAAACATTACCGGCTAAAGATTATGTTTATAATATATTTACATCCTGCTGTGTAATCTAGTGGAAGCTTTGATCATTTTCAATGGGAAACAGACGAGTCGGTCTCGTCTCTCTGACTTCAGGCAGTTTGCTGCAGCAGCTGCGACGCTGACTGACCGCCTGACAGAGCTTTGGAAGAGGGAGGGGCTCACAGCTGGTTTGCTGAAGAGACGGTAAACTCAGAGCAATCGGTGCTTTTACTAGTTGCTAAAGTCTCAAACAAGACAGGAGAAAAAAATAAATCACTAGATTCATTGCTTGTCACTTTTGAATAAAAAAAGTCACTAGAGAGGTCTGAAAAGTTGCTAAATAGTTAGCAACAGTGTTGATGAATGTGAGGCGAACATGTGAGAGCACAACATTCGTCCCGAGGGGATGGGAGGGACTTGAAGGTAGAGAAGATCAGAAAAATAACAAATGTTTTTTGGGTTGGACCATGGAGCATTCAGTGATGGGAAAAAGACCCTATTTTTCCACGTTTTAGATAAATCAAGTGATCGATCGAGCTTAAAATGTTTTCTTTAAGATCACGTCACATTTCTGGGTGAATCCTTTCAACCTAATTTTCAGGCCAAACTGCATGTACTCTGATACATTTATTCTATTTCATTCTCATTAAAATGTATTTACTGTATATGTTTAAGTAAATGAAACTTTTTACTCTGTTGATCCTAAACTTGCTATGACTTCACTAATATTTGAGGAATTATTCAGATAAATAAATGTTACCTATGCAGTTCTGTATCCTGTCTACCGAAAGTTTAAAAATGACACATTTATGGACAATAAAGCATAAAAAACATCAGAACTTTTTTGTAACTGGGTTTGGATGGCAACAGATTTTATATAATAGTGAGTTTTAGAGCTACCTGGTAGCTGTGGGATGTAGTGGGCGGTCCAGCTGAACGGAGCAGAGTGGTTCTGTCAGAACCTTGGCAGACAGGGAAAACCTTTCATATTCTGAAGGAGAGATCAGGTAAAATCCTGTGGAAAACAACACAACATATAAATAAATGTGTGACATGTGCTGTAAGGAGGTCTGGAGCATTTACTTTTCATATGAAAACTTTAGGCCAGATAATCTCTGTGGCTTTTAGGCGAGACGTTCTCCTCACCCTGTCCATTCTTGGTGAAGAGACAAGATGCAATGCCGCTGATGTCCTCTTTACGGATGCAGTCGTAACGCACCTGAACACACCGCAAACAGAAGTACGTGTTGAAAGCTCCTGCCTATGCGGCACATGGAAACGCACGCCGCCGCTTCCTCTACCTGTGGTCGAAGGCCAGGTATGGTAAAGAGGTGCATGTCTCCAAGGTTGGTGAGACAGACCAGCGTGTGCTCGCTGTAGTCTTCCTGAGCAGCAGAGCTGAAGAGAACTAAGGCCACTTTCCTCACCCGGCAGCCCTCGTGTGCAGTCAACTTGAACTTGGTCTTGGCGCTCACTTTGGGGAGAGAGAAGACCTGAAGGAGGAGAACAGTAAGGCTATAAAACCGTGACCCTAGAAATACGACAGCTGAGGTTAGCACATCTTCCCAGCGGCACCTTGAGCTGCTCCTCTGAGGCGATGAGCACGGAGTGAGCGTTGGTCATGTCCGGTGCGATGGCGAGGTCCTGGGAGGCTTCGTACGGATCCGGCAGAGGCTTCCCTCGTCCGTCCAGGACACTTATCGACACCACGGGAGCTCTGTGCATCAGCTGGATCTCTTTACCCAGCAGCGCCTCAACGCACGCGCCGCTCTCGCTCGCTCCTCCCCGCTCAAACGCGCGGCCCGATCCCACGCCCGGGACCTCCAGAGCGTAGGCGTACACACTGCCCGAGTTGGTGCCCGCCCAAAGCGTGGGGCCGTGGTGTGTACCTGATCCAGATACACAGGGTTGTGGGTGATACAGTACCTTGAAAAGCTATTCCTACCCCAGAAACCTGTGTGACGTTGCTGGATTGATCAGAAAAGTCGCTAAACATAGCCAGAAATTTGCTAAATTGGCAGCAGTACAAGACGCTGGCCTTGTACTTCACCTCACACATATTGCAGCGAGACAAATAGACAGCGCATTTTGAAAAGCGGAGTCAGCGCTTTCCATCATTTCGATGCGGTATCGAAAATCGCCCACTTTCTACTCCTTGAGTGTCAGTGATGTGTTTAGGTTAGGGCTGAACAATTAATCGCATTTTCAATATAATCCCGATTTAAAAAAACGCAATTAAAATTCTCCTTCTAACGTATAAAGCCCTTAATAATCAAGCTCCATCATATATCAGAGCTCTGATTACCCCGTATGTTCCTAACAGAGCACTTCGCTCTCAGACTGCAGGTCTGCTGGTGGTTCCTAGAGTCTCTAAAAGTAGAATGGGAGGCAGATCCTTTAGCTATCAGGCTCCTCTCCTGTGGAACCAACTCCCAGTTTTGGTCCGTGAGGCAGACACCCCGTCTACTTTTAAGACTAATGTTAAAACTTTCCTTTTTGACAAAGCTTATAGTTAGAGTGGCTCATACCCTGAGCTATCTCTATAGTTGTGCTGTGATAGGCCTAGGCTGCTGGAGGACATCAGGGTCTAATTTTCTCACTCTACTGATTTCTACTGTTCTCCAGTTTTGCATTGTATTACATTGAAATGACTGTCGTCATTTCAGCTTTTAACTTTTTGCTCTCTCTCTTTTTCTTCATAGTAGGTACACCTGGTCTGGCGTTCTGTTAACTGTGACATCATCCAGAGAAGACAGATCACCCGCTACTACCATCTAATGTAGAACAGATTACTAGATCAATGTGTGCTTCTGTGCTTTTTTGTCTCTCTTTTTGTGTCTCTGCTCTGTCTTCTGTAACCCCAGTCGGTCGAGGCAGATGACCGTTCATACTGAGCCCGGTTCTGCCGGAGGTTTTCCTTCCCGTCAATGGGGAGTTTTTCTTCCCACTGTCGCTTCATGCTTGCTCAGTATGAGGGATTGCAGCAAAGCCGTGGACAATGCAGATGACTCTCCCTGTGGCTCTACGGTTCCCCAGGAGTGAATGCTGCTTGTCGGGACTTTGATGCAATCAACTGGTTTCCTTATATAGGACATTTTTGACCAATCTGTATAATCTGACCCAATCTGTATAATATGATTGAACTTGACTTTGTAAAGTGCCTTGAGATGACATGTTTCATGATTTGTCGCTATATAAATAAAATTGAATTGAATTTCCAAATCGCAGAGTCTGCAATTTTTGGCTATATAACAATTAGAGAATTAGACACGTCCATTAGGTGTTGGTAAAATGTTTAAAGTGGGTTTGCTCCACATGGAAGGGAAGAGAGTTGGAGCAGTGAGATAATCTATTTTTATTACTTGTTTTAGAGTTTATATAATCATACATAGCATTAAGTTCTGGTCAATCAGTTTAATACATAGACTTGATTGTTGGTTGCACTTTATGTTCAATAAATGTCCAAAGCAATTAAAAGCTGTTCTCTTGAATAATATTCTTGAATAATATTCTGATTAATAGAAACATTAAAAGTTCTTCCTTTAAATAGTCCTTGTTTACAAACATCTTTATTTAGAGGCCATTTTTGTTGATTGTGGTTAACGCAGAGAAAAGTCAAAATTGCAATTTTGGTTGAAATATATCGTAGACAGAACGCAATCATTTCTGCTCAGAGTTTAGATGCTGCGGGTCTTTTAGCAACTAATCTGCACAGCGAGGAAACAAATTGATTTGTTGTTTGTATATGTTTAAAAAGACATGATAAATTAAATTGGAAAATCGCATTTATTCGCAATATTAAGAAAAGAAAAAAAAAAATCGCAATTAGATTATTTTCCACAAACGTTCAGCCGTAGTTTAGGCACCGAAACATTGTTTGATTTTACGTGAATTGGTACCCAGTCGCATCGACGGGATTCGGCCGGTGCCCATAAAAGTACCGAATTCGGTACCCATCCCTATGTGTTACAGTGGACCAGTCAAAGACCAGACCCAGATCCCCTTGAAAATCTGTAAAATTAAAAAAAAAAAAAAAAAAAAAAAAAACTGCTGCTCAACAACACTCTCCTTCCAGTCAGACTTTTGCTATTTTGCTAAGAAGAATGTTTAAAAATGTCTCCCAGATAAGCAAAGCTGAACTGCTGGGAAAAGAGGAGTTTCTGTAATTGCTGAGACAGGAAATTCTCCGGGTGGATCAGCTCAACAGAAATCCACACCAGAGTTTCCATACTTGGTATTATAAAATTTCAGTAAAATCTCATTATAGTACATTGAAGCTTGTTGTGGGAGAAGATGAGTAAAGGTTCAAGGGGTAAGAAGACCTTTTGCAGGGCGCTTGAAGAGCAAATGTACAGAAATATGAAACAAATAAAAGGAGAAGGTGTATTTTTAGGGTGAGCTAAATTAGTAAACCAACAAACCGTCACGCAGAAATGTGTCAGCGAAGCAGAGACATCTGACCACTCCTGACAATGAGTCGTCTGCTGACCGAGGCTCGATCCGTCGCTGCACTGGAGCTACTTCCTCCTGTTCCGCCAGAGCAGCATTGGCCTCGTGTACCTACAGGAAAAACATCTTTAGCCGTTCCCAGAGCCCCGTTTGCTCCACAGCTCGCAGGAGAAAGTCCCTCACCTTGCTGGTAGGGGTGGGGAGGGCGCGTTTCTTTCCGGACACCCGGCTTTTCCGGATGCGTCTGAAGCTCTGCCGCAGTGATTTCTTTAAGGACTTGACTCTGGACAGCGGACCCTCCATCGCCAGCGAGTCATTCGGATGCAGGGTGCACCTAAGGGAACGTGAAGCGCAGTAACTGCTTAGATTAGTTAACATTCACAAGTCATATGGTAGCGGTGGCCTTTGTTAATAAAAGGATTTTCTCTATAAGACAATAAAATAAAAAGGATAAGCATGATAATGCTGTGAAATGCAGCCACCAATCTTACCTGGCCAGCACAGTGTTTCTCCTGTGGTAGTCGAACAGGCCAAACCCGTGACTCGTCCCGAAGGCGATCACGTTCCACTCCGTGTGCAGCGTCACCGCTGTGACGGACGCGGGCGGCATGCACTGCACCAGCACCTGCGGCTGAAAGCCCGGCGGGAAGGGCGCGGGCTTGAGACGCGGCTCCAGCCTGTCGTGGCCCTTCCAGGTGAAGCCCTCCCTGTCCTGCAGCAGGTCCACCACGGACACGTCCACCGAGTGGTCGGACGGCTCGTCGTTTAAAGCCAGCACGATCACCTGCAGAAAAGCAAGTTAGAAACCTCTCTTTCTACTTAACTTTAATAACTGTTGTTGAGAAACTCTAGAGTAACACCAGAAAGGAAACATTAGGCATGAGCCTCCCTTTTGGGCATACACTGCGCTAAGCTAATCCAACTTCTCAATAATCTCTTTTTTTTCTTTGTTTGCATGAAGCCAACAAAGTAACCAGAGAGACAGCTAAACCCGCTAAGGTGCTCTCCAAAAGTCAGCATTGGTTTCATTACAAACTGCTGCCAATGAGACATTTTCTATTAATCTAAAGGATCTTTTCAAGTTTTTCTTTGAAGCTCGGCTGCTTTTCTTTTGTTGTATTTGATCCTTTCGGCCTGGGAGCACACAAGATAAAAGCTTTGAAGGTAAAATAAATAACGAAGTGGCTCCACATTCATCCTGCCCGGCACATAAAAAGTTTTCACGCACCAACCCACCCCAGCTCTTTGTCCAAAATATTGAAAGAACTTTTTTTTTTTTCAGCTTTGAAAATAGATGCAACAAACTTGGCAAATATGGAGCCACAGGGAACATGCTGTAAAATAAAATAGCGTCAGACTTCTGTTTTCAAAGGAGCGTTGAACTCTAGGAGCTGTGAGTGAAGCTGATGCTACAGTTCAACAGCATGGATGAAAAAAAAAAAACATGTATTTATTTTTGTGTTGCAGGCTTACAGTGCCATGAAAAGGTATTCCAACCCCCTTGATACCAGTGCTTTTAGATATTTATTTAAAAATGTAAAGAAAACTCAAAACACTGGGTTTTCTTCACTTTGATTTAGTTGTTTGTGTTGCTCTGGCACATAAAATCATAGTAAAATACATTGTTTTATGCTTTTGCATACGCCCTTTATTCCACACGGAGGACAGATGAATGTAAGAATACGATGAAAGTGGAGGTTCACCTGCCCGGCTGTTCCAGCCACCACCAGCTTGTTGCTGTACTTGCACAGGCTGATTTTCTGGATGCCAAGTCTGGGATCGTCACTGTACGGGTCAAAGCAGCCCACCTACACAAGGGGAAAAAAAAAAAAAAAAAAAAACGAGGACGGATTACTTTGATTCCCAAAAAAGAAACCACAAACCTGCACATTTTTTTTTTTTTTTTAAATCAGGGTTTGTTACCGTCTAGCAATTTGTAACAAACACAATCTTCAATTTAGCATGAAGAATGCCTTCTGATGCAAACTCGGACCAGAGCCTCGTCTTGATCTGATTTTAGGTACGGCCTGAACCGTTCTCCCCCCCTTTATTAGCAGCTCCTCTACCCGTACTCTCTGCCAAATGCCGGGTCCATCCCCACATTCGCCTCGTACATGCCCAGCAAACAGCCACATTAATCTGTCGCTCCCCTGGTTCTCCCCCACACAGAAACAGCAGGAATCCTGCTCACAGGGAAGCAGAGTTTCTGCAAAACAAAATGCAGAAGGAGCTGGACGCAAACACACAGACACGCACACGGAGAGAGAGAGAGAGAGAGAGAGAGGGGGCCATAGGTCTGGTTTTCATTACAGCTGAGAAAAGAGGGAAGGTCTCTTCATCCCATATGAGAGCCACATTCCTCAACATGCAGCGCTGTTGCTATGAGACCCCAGAGGAACCATGCGAGTGCAGAGACAGAGTAGCACAGAAGAAATAATGTGAAGAAGGGACTGAAAGAAAAACTGTCATGTAAAACGTGCACGCCCGTATATTATTGCATTGTGCCCTTCTGAATCCATCGAAACTCATCTTTGTTCAAGTTGAAATCCCAGATGATATGTGCTAATCCGGCCGACACGCCCAGACTCACTCTGCTCGGAGTAAAAACCGCTGTTGTGCGGCGTCTCATCTCCGATCCCTACTTCCTGACTGCTGAAGTGATTCAGACTTGCTTATCGTGCAACGCTGCTTCCAAATACAAGTCATCTTATTTAAACTGCAAACGGTCTGCAGTTCTTTCAAAGCCAAGTTTTAAGCAACGAGAACAATGAGGGCGGTTCTGACTGAAATCCAAACACATGAACAGCATCTGATGGGAAAAATGAGGCCACAGATGGAGTGTTTAGGGACTCTGTGTTTAAAACAAGAAAGGCTGAATTAGTTCCTGCAGCTGCTGAAACACGACCTGGAGTCTGAACCCTGAAAAAAAAGTTTGGGTTACTCCATAAATTCGTACCTTCCTGAAAGGAGGCCATTCGTCCTCCTGCTGCAGGTCGTGGTCGTTGCTCGAGTCGTGAGGCTCGTCGCAGTCGGTGTGGAAGCAGTTGGCCGTGCCGAGCTTGTACAGCGGCGTGAGAGCGACGCCCGACGCGTCCCAGAAGCGCACCGTTCCGTCCTCGTGCCTGTAAACATCAGGAAAGATAAGCAGGAGGAATCAAACGCAGGCATGGCTCTGATGGCTGATGCCGTTTGCATTCAGGAACGTAGTCCAGTGGAGAGGGGGGATTTTCCTGGAATAAAACACAGGAAGCCGAGGCTGAACACTGATCTGGAACTGATTTCAATGACAGCAACACTGTGACCACTTTCTTGCGCTTAATTGTTTTTTTTGGGGAAATTTTCTTTTACTTGAAATCACATAAATTTAATATTTACCAGGGAGGCATTTAATCTCAGTATCCAAGATGGAAAATAAGACATTTTCTCCTAAATCACAACAACTATGTAATTTCGTCCGATTTTTCTGACAAAAATGTTTCACAGTGAGGTTCTGAGTTTTTCTTGTAATGGTTTCTAGATAAATTGCTTAACATTCAATATGGATGTTTTATTTTATTGTTCTTCCTAAATAAAAACATTCATTTCCAACATAAGAGATGAAATCATGATATATTCTAGTATCAAATCAGGTTGCTTTGCACATAAATGAGCATCATAAAGGCACCAAACCTTGGACAAAATGCCATAATCTGCTCAAATCTTGTTCCACCCCCCCGCACCAGTTTTCAGCTCTATCACCTCATGCCAAAGCTTTAAAAGTTACTTTTTCTTCTCTGCTCTGTCTTCTCTAACCCCCAGTCGGTCGAGGCAGATGACCGTTCACACTGAGCCTGGTGCTGCTGGAGGTTTTCCTCCCTGTTAAAGGGGAGTTTTACTCTCCACTGTCGCTTCATGCATGCTCGGTATGAGGGATTGCTGCAAAGCCTTCAACAATGCAGACGACTGTCCACTGTGGCTCTACGCTCTTTCAGGAGGAGTGAATGCTGCTTGTCAAGACTTGATGCAATCTACTGGGTTTCCTTAAGATAGAAAACATTTTGACCAGTCTGTATTGAATTTGACTTTGTATATCATCAAGTCACAACACATGTCATCTCAAGGCACTTTACAAATATAGTTGAATTGACATGCAGAAGAATATGCCGGACTTTCACAAGAAAAAAAAAAAGCTGTGCAGTGCAGCCCCTACTTCCCCTGTTGCTGCACACTGTCAGTCAGCTGGCTGAAAGAAGGTTACAATCTTTTTTTTTCTTTGTTTTTAAGAAAGACAGATTCAGCTGTTTGGAAATCTTTCCAGCCACAAAAATGCAGACAGCCATGGTGCGGAAACTAAAGCAGACGTACCCGTCACTGTTATTAAAGTGCTTAAAAGCTACAGTTAGGCCGCTCGCGTCTGCCTGAGTAACAAACTAATATCAGTCCATGGTACTTGAGGTAAAACCATAAGCAGCATAAACATATAATATTCAAGGCATTTAGCATTCAACCCCTACTAGAAATTTACCAAGTGCTTATTCTATGTTTTTGCTTAGGTTGATGTATCAGAAGTAATAGATAAGAATTATAACAGCAATAATCAATAGTCTGTAATATTTTAGATGCTGTTTTTTTTTTTTTTTATAAAAGCAGTGAAATGTTTTTGTTCTGAACATTTCTGTAAATACTGCGACACTGTCAGATTCCTTCTAAAGTTTATGGGTCAAAGCCCAATTAGAGGCAGGAGTTGCCCGTTTGCCCCTCCACGCCGCCAGGTCCAGATCACGGTTCCGGCTGCTCTTGTGGGACACGTCTTAAGCCTCAGACGTGGGGAGGAGAACTCGCTCTTCCCACACTGCAAACAAAGCTGAGCGTTAGTAAGTGTGTTGGAGCACAAACCCGGTCAAAAGCAGCTCTTGCTGTTTGGGTGGAGGCGCCAGATTCTTCCCTCCACATATGGGCCAGCTCTGCACAAACAGAAAAAAAAAAAAATAGAAGAGAGTCGGGGCAAATTAGGACCCAAAAAAAGCTGCAGTAAATGTTCACTTAGCAAATTTCCCTGAACAGAACAATGCTTTTGCTTTATTTTCCGTGTCATGGAGAGCTGAACTCAAAACATTTCCAGCGGTAAACATTTTGCCGCATGCAAACAGACAAAGAGCAGTGATTTATGAGCTCAACAGCTGCTTGTGTCTGTCTGCATGAGTCGAATCTGCCACCGATCAAACAGCTGATCCGAGCTAAAAGACTAACTGCTTACACCTGCTTTTTAAGCCAGGGACACATTAGTGTTGGTTTGCTCTTCAACATCCAAACCTTAGAGCTCAAAATATTATAGCTCTTTTTATCGTTTTTTTCTTAGCAAGTAGCGCTTCGGTTTGCAATGAAACTTGAAAATAAGCATGAACATGTTAGGCTGAGCTGTCTTCCTTGAATTCCCACTGATTATCAGAGTTACATGATTAAACCACTTTAAAAGCCAGCCCTGATGTTTACAGTCACTTGCCCCCAGATAAATCTCCCTTTAGGCCTCGTCCTCACTGGTTGCATAAAAAAGGACTTCTCCTTCAGCCGTTCCTCACCATGTGTGTTTGCTGCCGGGTCCGCTGTGCTCTGCCCGCGTTAATTAACCTCTCCCAGAGTTTGGGAGGCACGCTGGAGATGTGGCAGGAGCAGGTGATGGCTGATGAGTGAAGGGGAGCCAGGTAAGGTGTGGGCAGAGTGGGCCACCCTGGGGTCTGCAGATCAATCACAACCAGCTCCTCTTCCAGCAGCACCACTAAAGCCGACGGGTCATCAAACTCTGGGAGGGAGGGAGGGAGAAGAGAGGAAAAACAGATTAAACAAAGTATGATTCTTGGATTAAAGGGGAATGAAACACAGAAAGTGCATCTCAATAAAATAGAAAGTGACTGAAAAGGTTTTATTTGGTAAAACGTAGCCAGTGTACTGTACATGTCTAAGTGGTGGATCTGGAAGCACCAATACCAGCAGCTGTCCTCACCAAACATCTTTTTCTTCCACTAAATTTTCCAATAAATGTGCTTGGATGCAGATTCTGAACAGCACACTTCTTTACAAATAACATTTCTGTAGATTATTCCCTCTGTGGAAGGTACTAATGACCATCTGGTTAACAAAATATTATAATTTTCTAAGAAACTGAATAATCCAACATAAGTAAATCAAATCCCTAAAATATACAATTCTGTACGCAAGTGAATCTGCGTGAGAGTTTCCCATTTTGGAATTAAATTACTGAATAAAACGATGACATTAAAGGTTATTGATATGCAGGTATATGAGTCAATGACTGTGTTGCAGGTAGGACCCTGACCTTTGTCCGGCTCCAAGTTGTGGATGGTGAAGAAGTCGATCACTCGAGATGTGAAGTCCAGAGTGACGTGCTCCTTGTCCTGCTGGATGGTGAGACAGTGCCGGTCACCGTAGCTGGCTCGGGGCATCCCCCCGCTGTATAACAGCACTGGAGACCTGCCGAGAAGAAAAACGGGGCACAGAATTACAGAGCTACTTTAAATATTATCTCAGCCACTCTAATCTCAGGACAGGAGACACACTGGGACAGAATCAGGATTTATTTCCCCCTGATATGGATTCAAGTTGTTTAACAGCAAGGCTTCATCAATACAAAGCAATACTAATAGTCAACTGAAATCAGTGCCACATACATACAGCTAAACAACCGATTCAGCAATGACCTTTACCTCTCTAGTGTACCATTTCTCTTCACAGCCACAGATGTTTTGCTCTTTTTCAAGAGAGTTTTTGTTCCTAAACACCCGACTCAGCACATGCAGGCCCAGTCTCTTATAAAGCCATGCCTTGCTTTTGCTAACAGTGTCTTGGTACAGAGTGGTCTTATCAAGGGCTAGGCTAACACTGGCCTGTGTTACTGCCTGTTTTGATCATTCAGATTGTGAAAATTTTGAAAAGTCTGATCAAAAAGCCCAAATATATGTTTACTTTCTGACCTCATAAATACTAAATTCAAAATTCTAAACTTCACCATACAAGGAACCCTGGATGAAATTACTTTAACAATTCATAGTTTTCATCTCCTTTTATAACAACAAAGGGTTTCTGTAATTTGAAACCATTGTTTGACACCTCCTGGTCACAAAACAGGTTTTAAAGTAGCATCAAGTCTTTGTGTTTCCCAGAGTAAAGATCTGCCTACGTATGTCCGAAATTAGAGACGGTTTAAACACCAACACTCACCCCGTCTGTGAGGTCCTCCACAGGATCTTGTTGATGGCCTTACACGGAAATGGGCCTGTAAGGGAAAACGCACCAACTGTGAGAACATGACTGGTCAAAGTAAAACAGTCCAAACAAGACGAGAAACAACACAAATCTCATTAAAGTATTAAAACCACATTAAGCAGAGTTTAAAACCAGGAACTTTCACATCCACGACCAATGTTTCTCGCTAAAACTCAACCAGTCATGGCCTCCTATGCACCCGTCGGTGATTTGTAGTCTGAAACATCATCAGCCCAATAACAGCAGTAGCGTCACATTTCTCACCGTACGGGATGGTGGAGGACACAGGCTGGTGAGTGATGGTGTTGCCACTGGTGACGGGCCACACAGCGTAGCCTCCATCGTTGTGAGAACTGACAAACAGGCCTCCAGAGCGCTCCCACACCAGGCTCTCCAGCTGCTGCAGGAAGGGTCACCCAAACGCACGTCAATGAGACGTGAACACACAGGAGACGAAGAATAAAGCGACCCGGCTTTGATCTCCAAGTACCTGCTTGCCGAGGAACAGCTGGTCAGCGTGACGGGCGCTCAGATCCCACAGGACCACCAAGCCACGGCTGTAGCCAATCAGAATCTTCCCTGGCTGCTGGGGATGCTCTTGGAGGGATTCCACTGGTCCCAGTGATTTACCACATCTGTAGTCATCTGGCAGGCTGGGGAGGAAAACAGGCATAAAAAAAAGAAACACCTTTTAACCTTTGCCATAAAAGACAGATTTGACATCAACCCGAGCAGGTTAAGATCTCTGCTTCCAGGTAAATAAAGAAAACGAGCACTTTAAAACCAAGGAAACCATGGAGGAAACAGTGAGAGAAGCTAAGTTATCATTAATAAGCACCAGATTTTTTTGGTCAAGCGGTGAAAACACCATTTGATATTTGGTTTGTCTTTGATCGACTGTCGACATTTTCATTTGAAAATTCTTTCTGAAATGGGAAGGTGCCGAGAAATCGATGAACTAAAGGGAAAATCCACAGGTTTAAACGACTGAACACATCCGGTCCCAATCAGAAGTTTACACTCACTGGAGAAATTAATGCCATCAATTTGGGTTTTTTATTGATTTTCTGAGCCGTTTTTGTAATGGCTATACAACACTTCAATAAAGACGCTAGAGATTACAGACAATATCCTCTAAGCAACACACTAATTATTATTATACATACAGCCTCACATTTACCTGTATTTGGATAAAGGTCCCGCAGTAATTTGCAGAGAAACTACCGTTTTCACAGGATTATAAGGCGCACTAAATATTCTTCCCAAGTGTGTAATATCACTCTGACCCTTCACGTACACAGCTCTCTATCCGTCTGTCAGGAGGACAGAGTAGTTGGACTACACTGTGCTGTTTCTAACATAAAGCCGAAATAAACTGAACTTTTATATTGAACTAACTTACTAGGGTTATTGTTGCTAGCACGTATTCTGGGCACGAGCTGCCTAAATGCTCCCACATACTCGGGGGTACTGTTCTCATACTGTGAGCTTAGTGCACTTCATGATGACTCTCTGCTGACGTTTTACCCTTCATAGTTTAGCGTACTGTTGCCTACATTTCTTGTGGCAAATTCCTACAATTCCCACACTTTCTGCCAGTGGGACGAAGCGGCGGAACGGATGGTAAAATGTGTGATTAGCTAGCTGATCACCTAGAGCCGTTTCTTTTCCAGCAGACTCCCACCTGTCAGTGAAAACAGAGAGACTGGGATGCTGCGCGTCCTTGTGACCGCCAGCTTGGAGCAGCTCAGTGTATCAAGCTCGGTGTCACATATAAAACAGTTTGATGTAAAAACTTCCTGCCTCCGAGAAGTTTATAGTGTGACACTTACCTGTATGCGCAGAGTCCTCCTCGGGTACGCGCAGACATCTGCAGAGTGAACTATACCCCAGTTTTTGGGAGTCTTTACATGAATCCACTTCTAGTTTCAACATTACAGTCAGGCAGTCTTGTAGACAGCTAAGAGGTCCGATTAGGTAGTGACACAGTGTACCGTAATGCTACGAATATCCATTGAGTGAAGCGGCTTCGTTGCTAACCAAAGTTTTCAAACCTTTAAATCCAACATCATCTCTACACATCTATACATTTCTGTCCAGGCCTCTCAAGTTTGGCTCATTATTTTAATAAAGTTTGATCGACTGATAAAACGCTCGTTTTATAATCGATAAATCAGGCTAACATTAAGGTCCCAACAAAACCTGACAGACAAATACCGCAAATATCCTCCAGACTGGTCAGAGCATCAATTATAACAGATCACTAAATCCTGGTTATCCAGAACGTTGACAATAATGATGGAAACTAAAAGTGTGTAGCTTGTCTACAAAAACCTTAGGGATACTGAATGTATATTTATGGCTGGAGCAAACAGATTTATATAGATATTTTGACCATGAATTAGAGGAAAACCAACCAAATCAAAACTTTCATCAACTTTAAAGGCTCCGAATGAATGAAAAAGATTCATCAAAAGACTAAAATTAGTACGACATCCATGCCAATGAAGTGTTTGTCCATGTTTGATCAGAGCAGTACGCAGCCAACAACAAGGGAAGGACAAGGATTATGGAGGATAGGAGCTCTTAGAGGGGATGAAACTGCTGAAAACAGGCACTGAACAGAGAAGCTTTCTGTTCTCGCTTTACTCAGACACCAATTTCCATAAAACAGTTCAAACTCGTATGAAATGATCAACAAAGAGGAGAAGCCTGTAGGAGATAAGGATACAACAAAGGCTGTCAACATTAAGACAGAGCAGAGCTGGAGCTTGTGGATCAGAGATTCCTCTGAGGCAGCAGAGGAATGTGGAGCAGGACACACCCTCGAGATGTCAGGATTCCCTCGGCCAGGGAGACGGGTAGAAGTGAAAAAGCAGCAGAGAGGGGAAGAAAACCAAACCACTGAGGTCTGCTGGACGCTTCGGTATCGATTAAGCAGAGCCAGGCCTTCCCGCACACCGACAAAACATCTGACTGCTGTGATGGAGCCGGCGGAGGAAGATCCTCTCCGGACGCACAGAGGCAGAAACATTCCTAACAAAGCATGCCATTGTCTCCGTCCGTCTGCTCGCAAGTATTTTTAGGGAATGCAGCATCCTGTTGCAGAACCATGCTGGTGGACCATAGACCTGTGGGTGTGTGTGCGCGCTTGGATTCACGAGCGCTTGTTTCCCTCTGCGTGTGCACGTCTGGATATCCAGCTGAAACGCTTCCCCGACCGGAACGCTGAGTTTTGGCAGCTGGTACAAAGCGTCGCTGTCTGAAATCTCCCGTCGTTTGCACACACACAAACACACACACTTTATGAAGGCCTTCATTACCCCTCAGTTCTACTGGCTCCTCTCTTCAAGCTTGGGTTAATGAGGAATGACTACAGCCGCAATGATGGAAATATAAAAAAATGCTATCATAAATTATTTCAAGATAAGCTCAGATGAAATCATTGCCAGGCAATAACGACAAACCAAGACCCATTTCGGACTGAGTGACATCATCCTTCATCTCATCCACATCCTCATCAGTTAGCATGGGACTCCATGTCATTTCTAATTATTCCTTTCAAAATTTCACATTTATGGTAAAAATAATTAATACCAGAAAGAAAAGCAAGAATATATCCGCCTGTGCTTCACTGAACGTGAACTGGACCTGCCTCCAGCTGCAGGGAACAACAATAACATTCGGATCAGCAGGTGTGCGTGTCCTGCGCAGCTGGACATGAGCAAAGGAAGCTGGACTGTTTAAAGTTTAACAGAAATCATGATGTGACAGATGAATAAGGAAAGCTGTATTAACAGACAATAATTAGAATTTGTCTTTCTGCAACATAAAGAACTATCAAAATAAATGACAATGTCAGGGAAATGTCAATATTTTAACAAAAGATTAAGAAATTATTTCCGTGAAATTGGGTGATTATGGCTTACAGCTAATACTCGTACATTTAAGCTTCTCTGAAATTGAAAATGTTACAAAAAGTCCGATTATTAAAAAAAAGGAGTCATTTTAAACCCGGATTGTTGTGTTATGGGCATGTTATGTTTTCACAATGATGGGGAAGACAGCTCTCCAGCAGACAGTCAGCGAAAGCCTCCACAGCCATCTAAAGTCATTGCCAAAGAAGCTGACTGTTTAGAGTACTGGATCCAAGCAAATCTATGACTAGTTTAGTGGAAGGAAAAAATGGGGCAGAAAAATCTGAACAAGCTGAAGGGACAACTGTAGCATTGAGAGGGTTGTAAAAGCAAGGTCCCCTCAATGGTTTAAGGAACATCCATGAGAGCCTGAGCTTCATAAGCAACCACACACAAGCAGATCCAGCACATTGGCTACAACTGGCATGTTTCTTTTATTGAACTATTCTTCAACCAGAGACATCAGAGAACTGGTCCAAAGTCCTTAGTTCCGATTAAAAGCACATTTTTCATTTTATTTGGAAATTAAAACCTCAAGCTTGCAGTAAGACTGGAGATGCCCAGAATCCAAGCTGCTGGAGGTCCAGAGTGAAGATCCACAGTCAGCGATGGTTTGGGGTGCCCTGTCTTCCTCTGGTGTTGGTACACTGACTTTTATCAAATCCAATGTTCAGCACAGCCATAAACCAGGGAATGTCATGCTTCTCTCTGCTGACGAGCTTTATGAAGAAGCTAGTTTTAGTTTCCAGTAAGACTTGGCACCTGCCCACACTGCCTAAGGTACCAACAGCTGGTTTAATTGTGGTGTAACTGCTTGATTGAGCAACAAACTGGCCTGATCTGAACCTCATACAGTCTATGATGCACCGCTAAAAGGAAGATGAGACACCAGAGCCAACACTGCAGATGAGCTGAAAACACTTCGTAAAGCAACCTGGGCTTCCTGAACCCCTCAGCAGAACCACAGGCTGATTGCCTCCATGCCACGCCGCACTGATGCAGTTTTTCATGCAAATGGAGACCAGACCAAGTATTCAGAGCAAAGACATGGACATCATCAGTATGGTAATATTTTGACTTTACATTAAAAGATTTTAACACTTGAATTATATCACCGTGTGTAATTAATCCTTTTTAAATTCCCCTTTCATTCACTTTGCAATTTATCGACATGCACCTGCATGTTGTGCACACTGATGTTATACTTTAAAAACCTGTAAGAAACAAGAAGATGATGCTGAGGGGCCTCATCTTTTTTATATCGAGTTTTATTCAGACAGAAAACCCTCCTCTTCATTCCTCAGTCGCTCTCACCTCTGCGTGACCTGGTCCTGGAGCAGCGTCTGGTTCTCCTTTAGCACGAGGCGGGGTAACTCCACAAAGTAAACGCCTCCCCCTTCTGTTCCGATGCAGAGCAGGTCACAAGACTTTAGCAAGAGGAGGACAGTCACTCGCGTAGCACTGACACAGTAGGCAGAAGAAAAAAAAATGTGGTTAAGACAATAAGAAGCTACAGACTAAACCGTAGCATTGTTCCAACAGCTTTCCATTGTACCTGCAGCTCTCAATCCCAGGCCTTCCAGGCAGGGTGTAGCTATCCACTTGTTTAAGACAGACTCCACCCTCTTTCTTTGTCCCCCCCACCTCTCTGGGGGGCCCAACTACCAGCTCCCACAGATGAATCGTGTTGTCATCCAGCAGCGACAGGAGACGACCCTTACAGGCAGAAATAACATGAGCAAAAAAAATTATTTCAAAGTTAATTTGATTTGCAGGATAAGAGGAATTCTGAGCCTCACCTGACCAGGTAGGAAGTGGATCTGTGTGACAGCCGTGATGTCTTTATGTAGTCCTGTGAACTCTACGCCAGGAGCCCCGTAGCTGAAAAGTTCTGGTCAAGGAAATCCACAACCCGGGAGACATTTTCTGCATGCGAGTACGTACAATAAGGTAAAAAGATTACAAAATTACACCTGCTCTTCTAGCGAGGCCTTCTTTGAAATGAGAGAAACGCAGCGCTACTCCTGGAGAATCCAAAATGCTGAGTCCAAGTTCAGTTCATGAAGGTCGCCACTCAAAAGCTTATGGCGTTAAAAAAACAACACACCGCTAACAGTTTGCTGTGGACGTCTGGTCAGCTGGCTGAAAGAAAACCTGCTATACACATTGCCCTTGATTTTTTGTTTTGTTTATTTTTGAAAGACAAAATTAGGTTTTAGGAAATATTTCAAGAAAGCAGTCATAGTGTTGAAACCAGTTTAACCCACTAATCCCGCCTGTCGCAAAAACATCATTTATTTTATTCACCAACACAGATTGGTATGAATATTCTGCACAACACTTGAAAACAGATTAAAAAGTCTGCTCAAGTCTGTTTTAAAAAAAAAGTTTTATGTTAAATGATTAACTGCTATGTGATTAATATGCTTTAGAGTTTAGTTGAATCTTAATTCATCATATTGTGTAATGTTCTACATGCCGATTGGATATTTACCAGACAGCATTAAAACAATGCATCAAGATGTAATGGAGATTATCTGTGTTCATAACTTAAGTCATTGCGACATGATTTTAAGTGCGGCCCTGAACCCTGACGTACTGGTGAGAACATGCCACAAAACTTTTAATCTGGATTTCAAACAAGAGATGCACTAAAAAAAAAAAAGGGGGGGGGGGTAGAAATCCGCTGGTGACTAGAAACAGAAAGTTTTCAGCTTGGTCAGAAAGTTGATAATGGCTTTTAAATCAGGGAATGGTCCATGTGTGGGCGCCACCAGATTGTGGTGACAACACCTTCATGGTGGAGGCCGTTCCTCAGGAAGGAGGAATCAAAGCAAGCTTTTTTCTGTATCAGTCTCATATTTAAATAAGGTCACAGGAAGTAAGAAACTACTTTAAAAAGGAACTGAATTTTCTACTGCAATCTTGAGAGCCAAGTCTGCAGTTTATTCAGGCTGTGAGAGAAAGAGACGTAATACAGGCAACAGGGAGCTGAGCAGATCACAGCCAAGTTAGTTCGTTTTATGCATTTGAGCGTTCAACCCATCACAAAACACCCTGGGGTTGGACATGCTAACAGCTTCCAGGAAGTTTCAGGGTTACTGTTGGGATGTACATCCCAAAACTGAGGTTTTAGTATTGGTAACCATGCTAATCAATTGTAAGATGTCAAGAGTTTAAAATGATAACCTCGTAAACATTTAGTCTTCAACCACAGCTGCTCTCTGAAATATGGGCAGCATGATGTTGCCTCTGCTAATCACAACAGGACGGCTAAAAGCTTTACAAAAGGCCAAAAGTCTTACCCAAAATTCAGAGTCATCTATTCAAGACGTCATGAAATCAGCAGAAAAACAGCTGCAGAAATGCACATTAATATCAAGGTACTTTAAACTTTTAATGCAAGAAATCAAGACAATATATGGAAAAATTCTTAAATACCCAGGCTCCTTAAAAAATAAAAATAGCAATAAAATAAACCCCCACATCGTGAAGGTTCCAATCCTAACCTATAAAATAGAAGACAGTATTTCAGTACAATAATAGAGGAGAAACTAGAAAACTATAAAACAAAGACCATAGCAATTATCAACGCTAGCTGACGCACATGCCTAAAACCACTCATCTAGATGTTTGAGTCTGTGTAATTAACAGCTATTTAAAGTCCTTTTCTGCGTGTACTAAATGAAGCAGAGCCGATAAACTAAGGGCCACAATAAAAACTGTGGCAGCGTTAGTAGAACTGAGCTCACACTTGAAGAAGTGTGTGGGTCTGTGTGAAGTACTTACACACATTTAAACCCAACGCTTACATAATAAGGCTGTGGGAGTCAGAGCAAATACAAGTTACTCACAACCCTGTTACCGTTTAGAATCTCTTCTGACAAAAAAAACATGTTATTGCCCTAATTATTAGACTTATCTGCTCCTATTCTGTGTATTCTGATAGAGATCAACCTTTGTTTTTGCTCAATGTTTCCACTTCTTCCCTCCATTATGTGTGATACTCATAAACTCAAAGCTTTTACTGCCATTCCCCAGCGTTTTAACCCTTACCTTACACCACTCTTTCTGCTTTCTAGCCAAAGAAAGCGGGGGCCCATAAGGGTTTTGTGGTGAAAAACCCTTTCTCAGCTCCTATTCTCATTCGTAGTAACCCCTCAGTTTCCAGCTCATCCGCGCCAGCTTGGTCGTCTTTCTCTTTGAAATTAAAGCCCCACCTTATTGGCCCCCAGCCCGCTGCTGATCCCCTTGAGGCCGAGCAGAGTGTTATACAGGCATTCCTGAGCGCTGTCACTTCCTGGCTCTGCGTTTTATTCACTACAACAACAAATGCCTCAAACAGCTGGGAGTCGAGGTGTCGGAGGGACCGACGTTCATTCACGGGTCATGAACTGCCAGTTCACACAATAAAACACAGACAACAAAAAGGTGACCGATTTGAACTAGGTAAATGATTCAGTAAATATTTAACTTTCAAAGCAGTACTTAAAATCATTCAGTGTCTTTGTAAAGATATTTGTAAGCTTTTGATACTTATACGCATTTGTAGTTACAACTTTTTCTTGTATGGATTTCATGTGACAGATCAACACAAAGTGTTACATAATTGTGAAGATGAAGGAAAAGTGACAGACTCAAAATATTTTTTATAATAAAAAAAAAAAAAAAAAGGTTGCGTTCGGCTCCTTTTAGCTCAAATGATAGCACAGGCAAGGAGGGGGTTGAAGAACCATGGTGAGTCTGGAGAAGCTGCTGAGATCCACATTTGAATTACTTTTGTGTAGGGAAACCGCAAAACTCTATCAAGGCTTTATAAGGCGCTCTAACATTTTATAAGACAACCACAGTGCTGCAGACCTGAATAAAAATACAAGATAAGATCCTGATAATAAAAGCAGAGCGCAAACACTGCCAAGACCGGCCAACTCATCGTGCTCTCTGCCGTTAAAAGCCCGTAAGATGAGATGGCTTTTTAAATGTGATTTAAATTCAGAGTTCTGATAGACCACACAGAAAGAGGGAGACCGTCCTATGGAGCTAAAGGCCCGGTCTCCTCTAGACACAAGTAGAGTCCTAGGAGTCATCCAGAGCATCTGATCTAAGAGCTCTACACAGACAACCATGTAGCTCAGAAAAATGACAAATGCATCAAAACAAATCTAAAAAAGGAACAAAGAACCAGTGAAGAGAGCACAATATTGGGGGAATTTGCTAACACCCTTTTCTTGGCATCAATAGGTGGGCGGTCTATTGGATGGAAGGAGAACCTGGTCAATCCCACGTTACAGAGAGATGCCGTAGTCCAGACTAAAATAGATAAAAGCATGAATGACCCTTTCAAAAGGCATTATGAGGAGGATAAGGCCTGACTTTGCTAATTAGTCTCAGATGCTAGAAATTAGACTTGACTACTGCGATGACCTGATGTTAATATCTAACATGTGGAAGAAGATGCCCTGGACAGAAAACACCATATGTAAACTTTTGGGCCTACACACAAAAAAAAACAAAACAAAAAAAAAAAAAAAAAAACAGCAGCAGCAACTATGCAGTGGAAAACTAACATCCCACAATGAAACATGGTGGCAGCACCATGCTGAGGGGTTGCTTTTCTAAAGCAGGAACAGGTAAGTGGGCCAGATGTGAACGATATAGGAAGAAAACTTGCAAATGGCTGAAAAAGACTTGGAACGAGTGGAGGTTTATTTTCAAGCAGGACGAGCATTTTCATGTGGTACACACTGAGGCCTGTGGTTGCATTGTGACGAAATGGGAAAACGGTATGAATGCTTGCATATTTTATATCATATTTCCACATGTAAAAAACAAAACAAAAAAAACGTGACATCTGGCATCCATTAAAAAAAGCAAGAAACAGCTTTGAAATTTTTGCCCTGAGGAAAAAAAATATTTTTTTCAGCATCTCTTATCCATTCATTTTAGTCAACCTAATTCATAACAGCTGAGATCCATAAATGAGGAACAAGTATGTGCAATAATACCTGTTCAATACGTTACATTACAAAAGTACAAAATTACATTTGACAGAAGATATGGCGTCTAGCTTTTGGTTTGTATGGCAGCAATGTTACGCTGGCCACGGCTCTCATCACAAACCCGTACAGCTCCCCGAACACAGGCTGGAGGGAAGGAATGTGTGTGTGGGGACTATTGGGGGGGGTTTAGTAATGACTATTTGGGACCAAGTCACAGCCTTGACTTTTATCCGCCCTGGGGCAGCTCTGACTGCAAGCATCTCTGTTTCCAATCTTTTTAACACCACTCAAAAATATCCATCAGGCAGGAAGACGGGGGGAAAGATAATGAGATATTTTTACAGCCAGTCACAAAAACCCTGGAAGTGTGACACATGATTCACAACTCAGAGAGGAACACGGACTTCAACAGCTTCCTGGTTGCATGGTGTCAGTGAACAGCTGGTGGAGGGATTCCCAGCGATGAAGTCAGCACTTCCTTACATAGATTAGGCCTCTGTTGTGCTAATACCTCATTAAATGTTTCAGTTCGTCTGATTTAAGCTCTTTCCCCCAGAAGGGGTCTATCTATTGGTCAGTATTACAAGTCCTTGGTGTTGACACGTCCCCTTTACCACCCTTTGTTTTCTTGAAGCCATATAGATTTACAAATATGACAATCTGTCTGCAGTCTCCAGTAATTTTTGGACCTATCACTGCCTCTGAAATCTTTAGCTTTGGGCTAAAACAGGATCGCCATTTAAAGGCAGTACCTTAACAGAAACGACATGCCCTCATCCGCATTTTAAGCTGGTAGGACATCAAAAAGATGAATTAATTGATTAACATTGTGCATTTAAAAACAAAAACAGAACACAAGTCTCTACCCAGCAGTTATTTTGTTTTAAGCTATAAAACACAAATACAAGTAGAGACATTTTACAGAAAGCCAGAGAAACTAAACCACAAAAGTTTCAAATTACAAATGAAGCAGCGATACAAAAGCTGGTTGCATCAAAATTTAAGATCTTAATTTAGAAAAGTACCCAACAAGACAAAGAACCATGCACTGACATGCAAAGCTGAAAAAAAGTCTCTTCCATAAAGACTCAAACTTTATCCCACTGCAAACAACCCCACTGACGGTGTTTATCCTAATCCGTTAACCAGACCTGATCCATCAATAATCCTCACTGCGTACCCTCGACTTGCCCACAGGCTAAATATTAAAACCAAGTTTTACAATTCAAAAGAAAACATCCTTGTTTTACTGTAAGAGGGTCTGAATTGTGCTCACCAATTAAAAAAATTAAAAACAACACAAACAAGTGGAATTGCCTGGTGATGCAGAGAGAGAGAGAGAGGGAGATAGAGAGAGCGCGTTAGCGGGGATAAAACGATTTCACGGTCTGAATACGGACAAACAGAAGCCATTGTCCCCCCTTTGGACCCTCTGCCACCACCCTCCAGCACACCCAGAAATGTGGCAGAACACAGAGATGGACAGGAAGAGAGGACGAACCCCGCGGAGCCAAGAATTAGTGTACAAGCTGACCACACACTGCCGCACAGCTGAGCTTGAATGGCAAGATGAGATTCGGAGCGTCTGAAAAGTTTAACGGATTGGATCCTAAAGTCCCGACAGCCCACCGTTCAAACTCGCTTCGTCCATTTCTTGGAAAGGAAAAAACGGTCTGATGAAAAACAAACATCAAGACAAGCCAAACAAACACACCCACCTTATTCGCAGATTTAGTGAACTGCTCAGTTCACATCGACGCTAAGCAGGAACAAAAATGACCAACTGGACTGTCAAAGCAAAACTTTACTGAAGCACTATAGATGGCAGAAAATATATTATGATTTAAAAGACATTTCTCATTTGTGAAGCAATTTTCTATTCCCACTGGTAGCTAGTTGCACACCATGGACCATAAACAAATAAATGTAGGTAAATTGTTTAAAATGTAAAAGAAAAAAAATAAATGACTTTAAAAGATACCCGATTAGAGAGCTTATTCTGGCATAAATCGGATGTATAAAAGTCAACCAGCCGTTTTGTATTGCTGTAGCAGCTCTGATGTCGTGAAAGAGTGGTTTCACTGTATGTAGAGGGTTCTCACAGCTCCATAACCTTCAGTAAAAACCCAGCTTCACAGTATTTACACAATATTATTAAAGCAAACATGTATAACATGAGCCTATGCTCAGATTTAAAAAACAGTAAGAGCAACAATTATTCCTGTTCATGTTAAACAAGTTGATTAACACAGTTGCGATAATATCCAATATGCAGTTTCTTTTTATACATTGTGGAATGTATTAACTTTGATTCATTTTTAGTACACATTTATGAAGGTATAACATGCTTTTATTGTGCAATATATTTGCTTTGAGGCCTGTCTGTTTACCAGAAGAAGAGAATGTGAATAGGTTCTGTGTATGAGTATCAGGAGAACTTTCAAGGCCAGTCCAAGGCAGTGGGAAAGAACAGAAACTCCAGTTCACATGCAGCTGGAGAAAATAATGAGGGAAGATAGTTATTAGGGAGTAAGATAGTGATAGGATGTGTGCGTCATTCATTGTGTGACTTTGTATAATCTGTGTTCTAACTTTAATAAAACTAGCCTGAGCGGGAGAGAGAGCGAGAGTTGTTGCCCGGAATCGGCAGGTGTACCATCTCTCCCCTTTGCAAAGGTGAAACTGAAATTCTGCGTCCATGGCTGAGTTATTATTTTAAAGTCCTGCACAACGAATTAACGAACCCGGGGAAGCAGACGGCTTCAACATTTGGGGGCTCGGTCCGGGATTCGGGGTGACAGGCAGAATTGGACTTCAGATTGGATCGAAAGGACGAGGGACACTGGCTGGCCACAACAAAACAAGGTAGGCAGAACCTGAATCTGCATTTTCGGCTTAGAAAAATAGTCTAAATTAAGTGTCCCAAGTCTCAGTAGAACTAAATCTGCTAAATTAATGCTTTGGAGTGCCTTGGAGCAGTACTGAAAAAGTGTGGTTCAGAAATGTATTGAGAATTTTGAAAAAAAAAAGAGAGAAAAGAAAAGAGAACGAGACCAGGCAAAAATAGTTCTGACCTAAAATAACAGAAATAGAGGAAGACCTGTGAGTTCGGAAATCTAAAGGTGTTTCTCGAGCGTGGCGGCTCACTGCGGTTCTCGACGGGGAACCGTCTTTTTGCTGGGTTAGAGGCCCGAGAAGTTGAGAAATCTCGAATTCTACATAAAAGGTTGAGCGAGATCAGGCAACACACATTGAATGGATGCGGAGATAACAGAGGGACTCTGTGAAGCTCCGATTACAGACGCAATAAAGTTCTGATATAACATTACAGAACTAAGAACAGAGTAAAATATAAGTTGTGCGGATAACACAACAAGAAAAAGTCCTGTGAGCTTTAAATTTTTTTTTTTAAACAAACCGTGACCTGACGTAGAAACAGGGAGACCGGTTTATGAGCCGTGAGCTGGACACACACACACCCAGCGAGAATCGGACAGGGAATAAAGATAAAGATAAAATGAATGAGCTGTTGGCTGAACACACAATCAGCTATGACAGACTTTTGTAAAAAAACAAACAAAAAAAAAAAAAAACAACAGTTTGAATGTTGAGTGCTTGACTGGGGGAGAACGCCAAAAAGCGAGCGATCCCCATTTGCTGCGGGTTTGCATGAGCCATAATATTAAACAGCAGGACCCACTCTGATCAAATTTAACATTTAGCTACATGGGTAAAATAATACAATTCAGGTTTAAGAGGTGACTTAACAAACAGAAAATAGCTAAAATTCCAGGAAGCTATCTTTAATAAATCGGGAAATCTAAAAGGTAAATACAGAGCAACACTCTGGGAGTTTTTTAGAACAAGGAGTTTTCATATAAAAAAAAAAAAAAAGAGAGAGAGACGTCTCGCAGAACACTACGCGCAAGCTGTCTGTCTGTCTTGTACAACATATTGTACCTGTGGAAATGAGATCATTTTGTTTGAGTGAGTGGGGGAGAGACTGCTTGGATCCGCGGAGATTGATGTCTGTGCGCAAATGGGTTTTTGTGTGTAAGTCTGTGTGTGTAGATTTGTGCGTATGACAGAGCTGAGAATAGCAACTGAAGCGTAAGAGAATTACGGTGCATTTGATCAGGATATTAGTGAAAATAAATAGAATTGTGCAGCATGGATATCAATGGGATGACAGATCGATGTTTTTTGTGGCTTTTTTGGCTCAGCAGAGCGTTCTGAAGTGCAACCAGCAGTTAGTCGAGGCAAAAAACAAACAAAACAAAACAAAAAAAAACAAAAAACGGAACTTTAGAAGCGCAGCGTTTCGCGGGGGAAACATTTTAGTAACGGACCGAATAGATGATTATCTCGGCTAGTGGGGGAAAATGACTAAAAAAAACGTGAAACGTAATGAGATAAATGATGACAGGCGAGTGGCGAGATGTTGAACCTTGTTTCTGCGGAGGCGCGGCGTCGGACAGCCGGTAAATTGAGCGGTTACGGCGGTGCGGGGCAATTTTGCCAAGTAAACCTCCCCGTGGAATGACAGAGGCGCGTTGGCCAATAAGCGTGATATTTCGGCAAAATATATTTCGGCAATCTAAACTTTTCAAACATGATCTGTGAAAAATACTGTTAAAGGGAAAGACACGTGTGTGTGTTTTGTTCGTCTAATTGTCTTGTTGTATGTGTTATTGGTGTGAAAGCTCTGTTCGTCTTTGGAAAATAATCCAGATTAAAATCCTAGAAAACCATGGTTTCAAAAAGTGTTTATTTGCGCTGAATGTCTGCAGCATTCAAAACAAATGCACTTTGGAAACTTCCATTAAACAGAAAGGTTTAACTAAACGGTTGTAAGAGAAAAAGACTTAAGAATTAATAATATAAAAGTTTGTCCAGCCCAAATTAAATTTAAACACGTAGATATTAACATGACTTAAATAAATATATCTCAGGCTTGTTACAAATGATTGAAACTGGGGATAAAGGTTTTTGTTTTTGTGTTATTTGGGTGCCTAATTATGGAGTACAGTTAACCAGAGCCGTGGGGAAAGTATTCAGTTACACTATTAATGCACAAAGCTTGTATTTGACAATGGATTCATGACAGCTGTAAAAATAATAGAGTAGGGTCTTTTTTAGATTGTAATGTTATAACTTTATTAACTTGGCAAACAGCATATGGGGAGATTATATGGGAGAAGTGGAGCTGGATGGATTATGTGTAGGGGAGACTTTTTACACTGAGCTGAGGCAAACCTCGGGGGGACAGTTTGACCTAAAGCAGGACAATAGATATGATAAACAAAACTGACCATGATGAAAACATCTGAATGTGTTGGGCGGAGAATTAACGGTTCCTGGTGACACCCCCAGGAACAACACATTATTAGAAACACCCATCAACCATACTTGTCATCTGTTACTACACCTACAGCCCAACTTCGCTGAAAACAGCCGAGGATTGGTCACTGATAGTTGGTATGTTCCGCCTGCTGCTCAGGGCGCAGCCCTCCCCTCTAGAGGCAGACTTGCTGTCTCTGCATTTGACTAACTAAGGGACCGCTCAGGAATATGTGTTTGATAAAGAGAGTAAATAATAAATGAATAATAAAACTTATATCTGTGTTTAGGAGTTAAAAATATATATATATTTCAGCATGAAATATTTATTTATTCACACATTTGTTTATACATTGTGTAAACATCAGGGCATAATAATTTGTGAGTTAGCTCATTATTGGCTATGGTTTATTATTTTATGGCACCAGAATGTTGTCATTCCAATTCTGAAAAGTACCTAAAAAGAAAAATAGTTTTTGTATAAGCATAATTTTAACTAGTGTGGTTTATTGCAAAAGTGCATATTAAAATTCCCAAATGAGCTTTTATACTTTCAGAAATAAAAAGATAGAATACGAGATTAATTGAAATTAAAATTTTAATAGTTTGAAAGCCCTAGTTTGAATATAATACACTAGACTTAAATCTGGTTGATCTAAGGAAAGCAGGAATTAGCTCACTAACAACTTCTGCTAATTGTAGGTCTAGGAATCACCAGTTAGCAGAAACAAAAGTTAAAAGTTAAAATGGAACTTAAAGCTGTTTGGTAAAAGTACAACCCGGTTGATTAGATAGATTTTATCAGCCCTACGTCTAGTCATGCATCAGTTTTACAGTTATCCTCAGATGGAGTTGCTGATGTTTAAGAATTTATGAAGAATGTTGCTGGTTTAAATCGTTTTAATACAGAAGTGGAACTTTGCAGAGGGACAGAAATCAACAGGAACAAAAAAGGATTTGGAAAAATTAAAGGGCAGATCCCAAAGGATTTTTTTTTTAATGTAAACACGTTCTTTAAATTAGATAATTTGACTAAAGGTACACATGGTTGTGTGCCCTCTTCTGCTGCAAATTATATTGAAAATGATGCTTGAACGTTCTACATGCCAGATGTAACTTTGTTTTCTTTACTAATTTCTTACTTGGAAGATGGAGTTATAAAACATTCTCCCTTAACCCACCCCAGTAGTGGTTCTTAATTTGACTGGGGCCCACAACAGCGGTGAATTATTCAGAAAAATGGTTTTAAAGGGTTTGTCCTCTTCAGTATTACAGCTGATTGTGATTATGCTCGCTGGGACAAAACATTTGGTACATAATTTTCCAATGTGGCTCAGGATGGGGAGAGGAAGAGTAAATAATAATAATAAAAAAAGAAGGTATTACAAGATCTACTATTTAAATTGCCATTACAGGGAACGAAACAGAAAGTGAGTGAAATAAAAAGTGAACATGTGATGTTTCAGCAGTTGGATCTTCAACCCTGAAGGTGTCACCTCAGTTTAATTAACTCCAAGGAGGAGGCTTGCCTATTGCCTCCTTTTCTCTATTCTTTATTTATTTACAGGTCTGTTGGTTGCTGAACGTGGAAGCAGATGGCTTGGTGGTCAGTGTGGCGTCGAGTATTGAACCCAGGGCGTGATGGATGAGTGTTTGGAGCTGATATGGTGGACATGTTAAAGCACCCATCGACATACAATCGTGATTGTCCTGGACATTGAACACCTGTGGGCTGTTTCACCCCACCAGCAGGTCCACCTGGTATGGAGCAACCAAGTCCTGACATGACCTCACCTCCACAAGGTCAGTACCCCTGCAAGGGGATAACTCGTCTGATGACACACCCCTGAGCATGGCCAGCTGCATGAGCACTGCAGACTCCGAGCTGTCAGCAGAAAAGACTGCATGAACTTTTGGTGGACACTGGAGACACATATGGGCCTCTGAGTTGTGGACTCTGAATATGATACTGAGAGAAGAAACAGTGTCTGCCGTTGTGACCTGAGGGGGAGAAAGCATTGCTAGCATCTATGGAGGACTGAGAACAGAGCCTGCTACAACTGGTGTTCTCTCCAACTATGGAAGATGCAACGTCTGGGTTCCTGCTCTTCTTCCCACCTGACCCGCCACACGTCACTCTGTTCTACGACAGCAACCGCACAGACTGGTATCATGATTCTTTAAGGTAAAACACAGACAGTCATTCTAGGAATATGTATGTGGCACCTGAGCGTTTGGCAGCTGCTACTGCTGAACAATTTATAACGATATATGATGTTGGATGAAACGATTTCACACATTTCTCTTTCTCTCCATGTTGAGCACCAGAAAGAAGTAGGGGCGTGGTTAAACATTCCCTTCAGGCAACTGATTGGGCTCCTACCAGTGTGCAGGTTTGTTGTTTTAAAATATACTGATACCTTTTAAATTATCTGTGATGTAACTGATAAGTTTATTTCAAACATGAGTTTGAAGTGTTACCATGGCCGGGAAAGTACTGATCATCATTAATCAGCAGAAGGTCCACGGAGGTGGGAATACTTTCATGTGTTCCACTTACATTTAAGGTTAGTAAAGATAAAATAGCAATTTGCCAAGGAACGTGTCTTTCCTGGGCTGTGTTATTTTCCGCAGGAACAACCAA
Source organism: Fundulus heteroclitus (assembly GCF_011125445.2). Classification (NCBI taxonomy): domain Eukaryota; kingdom Metazoa; phylum Chordata; class Actinopteri; order Cyprinodontiformes; family Fundulidae; genus Fundulus; species Fundulus heteroclitus. The sequence goes on along the minus strand of NC_046376.1, from coordinate 26,511,919 downwards.
TGTGTCCTCCAATAACAAGCAAAGCGTTCTAACAAACCCAAACTACAGCGCGTGGAAGACACATTATAGTTTTGGGACTAAATGGCTGTTGTGACAACTACATGGTGGGTACGTTGATCTCACGCAACCTTTGAGGGACCTCGGGAAAATATCAGGTATGATAAAGTTGAATAAGATTTTGATTTGGATTCAGGATTCGAGGAAATTTTTTTTTTTCTTCTTACTTCACCATAGATTACCCTATGCAGTTGCATTGACTATTATTGACAGCTTCTTATGTAATGATGGGTGTGGAGCAGAACCCGATATTCTGCAGAACAGAGTTATTCCTTTAAACTGGATTTAATGGAAGACAGGTGAACATAAACAGGATCCAAATAGAGGTAAGGCAGACATCCAAACAAGCTGGACGGGAACTGGCGAACAGACTGGGCAGAGTAAACTGAAACAGGTAATCCAAAACAGAATCAAGGTGCCGGGGCTCTTACCAAAACAGAGAGAGTAACCGAGGAGGAACAGGAGCACGGGCATGTGAGTGTGACGGACCAACAAATAACTGAGGAGCAAGTGAGGCTTAAATAAAACAGGCGAACAGGTGAGCAGAGGGAACTAATTAACCATAGGACGGTGGAAGCAATAACGATGCTGACAGAAGAATAAACCTAAGACTGAGGATAACACAAAGCACAGAGCACAGATAAGGACTAATACAAGACCGGAAAACTTAAAACCATACACAGACTAAACAGGAACCTAAAACAAGATAGAACCTACAAAAGAAATAAAACCTGAGGCAGGAGAGAACTAACTTCACCAAACAATAAACCTAGACCAAAACAGAACGTTACATTTTACTGTTGTTTCTGGAATAAAACTAGTTTGATTCCAAAAGGGGGATGTACATATCAGTAAATATTAGATAAAATTAGAAAAACATAAAATAGAAAAACAGGGTGCAGGATTTTTGACATGAGAATGGCATCTATTGAAGAGGAACTGAGAGAGGAACTAGAAAAAGCTGTTCCTGCGTAACAGCCAGTGAGAAAGCTAATCTGCAGAATGATTGAGCAGAAGATGCAGAAAACATTGAAATCAGATTTGAAGAATTGAAAAAATAAATAAATTTAATTAAGAATTTAAAGTGATTTGAAGAATTTGAAAAACTTGAAGAAATTAGAAAAATTTTCAAAAAAAATTTGAAAGAATTTGAAGATTAAGAACAATTAGAAGAATGGGAAGAATTTGAAGGAATTCGAAGCAATTTGCATTGATTCCAATGGGAACAGCCAAAAAAATCGCACAAAAAGTTAAATATTTTAAAAAGTGTAAAAGTTAACCATAACCATTAGATATAACAGGCATGCCGGGAACGAGCCGAACGTTTTGACACCAAAATTGTTGAAATTAGATGAAGTAAGCGGGCGTAGTTAGACGTCGACGTAATAATAATAATAAAGAAAAACAGGAAAACAATAAGTGAGAAGGCTGTATAGCATTCTCACTGATTAATTACAAGAAGAGTGTAGGTGGAGCAGAGCAGCTTCAGAGGTGCGTTAAAGTAGAACAGGTGCTGTAAAACGACCTGATGGTGTTTCCTCCAGGATTAAAACAGGAACTTTTTCTGAAGCACCCGGAATAGGACATCTGGGGTTATAGAGGTTACAGCAATGTCGTGTGTAAAGTAGTGTGTGTGCGATGTGTGGTCATTTTAATCCAAGGAAGATTTGGACATCGTTATAGGAAAAAATGTACTTTGATTTCAAACCACAATTAACTAACTTTTGATTCCACAGACACGGTGATTCACATCCGAGGTTTAAAAGTGTTTGTGTGTGCGTGCGTGAATTCTTTTACAGGATGACCAGAGGCCTGTGAAAGGAGAGAACAGAGAAACTATGATAAAATGTCTCATTAACTATTACATTTCTAAAAATAGGTTTCCTGACAGGATGAAGATGGAACAATAAAAGGTGGTAAGGATTAATTAGCATCTGAAAAATAATTGGCTGAAATCTGTGCACAGACTAAATTGATATGGGGTAAAGTTTTGTTTCTTGTTGGAGTGTTCAGTTAATTTCATTACAGGATGCACTCTCTGACTGGAAGGAGTTTTTCGGGGTTGCGACGTCAACCTCCCAGGATTCACAGGTAGCACACGAAATTTGACATCTAAAGATTGTTGTGTAGTTTCAGATTATATTGGAGATTCCTAAGGAATGTGAAGGAGGGTCCACAAACCCCCAGACCTCGGCTGAGTGCGCGCTAAGGTCAACGAAGGACAGAAGTGGGGGTTGTGATTTAGGGTGCTCTGACCAGAGTGCGGAGCCGTGAGGTCCCACCACAGGGTGCCAAAGGAAACACCGAGACCAGCGCAGAACCAGAGTGGGAAAGTCATCAAAAGAAAGTGGTCAGAACCAAGGTGGACCAACCCGTACCAGACGGTGGAACGCACTTCACACGCAGTCAGGCTCAAAGGAAAAGGCGACACCTGGTATCATTGGAGTCAGTGTGCAGCCACTGAGGAACCCCAGCGCTCTCAAACATCAGGTGTGCCAGGATTTACAGGATAACACCACAACGCTGTGAAAGGGAGCCTATCGGTGAATCCTCTACTCAACCACGGTCATAATAAAACCCGTAGAGAGATTCAGTGAGCTTAAGCTCACTCACAAAAATCGCGCAAAGGAGACAGAGCAGAAGAACAAAGAAGAAGAGGCGGAAGAAGTGGGCAGTGAGCTGCTCTCCTTCTCCAGAGAAAAAAAAAAAAAAAGAAAAAAGCATAAAACAGAAGAGGCGGAAGTAGTGGTTTTTACCTGACCACATGGTGTTGTAGCAGCTCTTACACTCAGAGAGAAGAAGAAAAAAGAGAACTCAGAGAACTAAAAAAAAAAAAAAAAAAAAAATTGTTTTTATATATGTATTTTTGCATTTCTTGTTGAAATTTGTGTGTTTCTCCACAGGTGTTTTTCCACAGGGGTACTAAAATAGCATGAACCAAACCCCCTAAGGGTTGTGTTGCAGGAGGTTTATTAATATCAGTTGTTATTGTTACAGGTATATTGTGGTATTTTTGCGACTTTCCATTCCTGAACATGTCCAGCTGATCCACCTAGGAAGACCACAAAGACGCGCTATTACAGCAGCATCCAATGACTGGTGCTTAGAACAATATGGCGGAGTGGAATTAAATTACAGTCGGAGGGCGACAACTACCTTTCAGGTCCACCTTTGTGATATTATAAAGTGCGGTAGTAAAATTAATTATGGACAGTGGAGCAGATAAATAAAAAAAAAAATTATTAGTTGGCAGACACACCTGCATTTCACTTCAGATTTTCCTGTACACAAAAAAAAAAAAAAAAAAAACACATTAGAAACAAACACATTGGCGGATGCGATTAGGAGAAAACGTTCAGATTAAAAACAATCAAGATTATTATTAAACCCCTAGGATGTTAATTGTTTTATGTCAGAGCTGTTATTAGTGAGCTATAAGACGGTCAAACGCATTCGGACAAGAGTTTCTGGTCTGAAAACATTTGGGATTTGGCTCCTAATATGAGGGATTTAACTTTTTACTTAACTCATCTAATACATATATAGATATGTTTTGAAGTTTAATAAACCCACAAAGGGTTTTAATAAGATTCAAAGAGGTACCTCTAAGATACAATAAGCTTCGCAAAATACAACATGCATGAGAAGAAATAGGGGACGCTGCTAAAAGAAATTCATTTTGCACCAAAATGTAAATATACGTGATGTAAGCATAGAGCATCTTAAGAAATTATTCAAATGGCTGTATCTGGATTATACTAATATCGTGGTAACCATAGGCAGTAATAAAAGAATTAGAAGGATTGCGCACGGTCTCAGAAACCATGCACGAGTACTCCGGAATCTCTAACCCGTTCGAGGGGTGGATGACTGGTGAGTTTGGCAAGTGAAAAAGTCTGATCATCTCTTTTTATCTCTCTTGCAGCATTTGTAGCATTATTGATTACATGTGATTGTTGTTGCATGCAATGCATTTGCTCATTGACGGTCCGCCTCATATCCTCCACCATTGAAACAGAACCCCAGAGTCATGATGCCTTTGTTAGTCACAGTACCTGAGGAGGAGAACGAGGACACTGGGTTTAAGCTGATGCATGTATAAGATTTAACCAGAAGTATTACCGTTTTTGGGAAAATATGTGTTTTTCTTTTATTACTTATTACCATTACAATATAATCAAGTATTTACCAAAGGTGTTATAACAAACCAGTAAATTTAGGGTTTTCTACTGCAATAGTTTATGGGTGAACTCTTAAAAGAGTTCAAAAGGGGGAATTGTGGAATGTATTAACTTTGATTCATTTTTAGTACACATTTATGAAGGTATAACATGCTTTTATTGTGCAATATATTTGCTTTGAGGCCTGTCTGTTTACCAGAAGAAGAGAATGTGAATAGGTTCTGTGTATGAGTATCAGGAGAACTTTCAAGGCCAGTCCGAGGCAGTGGGAAAGAACAGAAACTCCAGTTCACATGCAGCTGGAGAAAATAATGAGGGAAGATAGTTATTAGGGAGTAAGATAGCGATAGGATGTGTGCGTCATTCATTGTGTGACTTTGTATAATCTGTGTTCTAACTTTAATAAAACTAGCCTGAGCGGGAGAGAGAGCGAGAGTTGTTGCCCGGAATCGGCAGGTGTACCATCTCTCCCCTTTGCAAAGGTGAAACTGAAATTCTGCGTCCATGGCTGAGTTATTATTTTAAAGTCCTGCACAACGAATTAACGAACCCGGGGAAGCAGACGGCTTCAACAACATAGACTAAAATAAATTAAAAAAAATAAAAAAAAACAATATAGATTTAGTCATTTTTAAATACATATATTCAACATTCTCCTTAGAGCAAACTACTAATATTTCAGGCAAAGAGAGAAATGTATCAAACACAAAAAGCCAGATTCTCAACGCTGAGCAGCGAGCTAACACAACCATAACGGTCCACTTTTCTCTTCCTCAAGGTTTCTTCCCTTTTGAGGGTTTTCGGCCGCTTTGATTTGTCAGTTCAGATAAATGTTGCGTTTTTCACGCAGCAACTCCCTCATTCAGCAGCCCACCACCCGGGTTCACGGCGGGGAGATCACACATCCTTTCCCTTCGTCGCTAAAACCAGGCCCGTTCAGCCCGCTGCCAAGTGCCTGTACGTGTGCGGCCATTCGCTCACGAGGGCGTGTGGGTTAGGGGTCTGACACAGGCCGAATGCACCAACTGTGGAGCGCAAAGGGTGAAGGAAAAAGTTAAGACACTAAAGCCTGGGAAAGTTTAGGAATTCAAAAGTCTTTTGCATATCGAGGAATATAAATTAGGGCTGTGTTTTAGGCAAGGGAGCAAGCCAGATCAAACAAACTTACTGCAAAACGCCTTCAGGTATTTTCTGAACAGATGAAGCATGTGCAGCGAGTCATGAGAAGAATGAGCGTGCAACGTGTTCAAGAAATATTTAACAGAACATTCTGACGGCCATTCTCTGAGTCTGGCATTGTGAGAGGAAAATAATGTCCATTAATCTCACAGTATCGTCTGCTGTCGATTTTTACACAAATCCAGAAGACAGAAATATAATGCAGTTATGAAGCCGAGTTGAGTGAAGCAGGTAATAGTGGAGAAGAGCCCGTTCATGTGATAATGACAAAAACCAGTCCCCTACAGATTGTCCTTCTGTTTTTGACTCTTTTTATCACTTAAATGTGTCAAATGAAACAAACTTCAAAACTACCAAGACATATGGAGCTGAGTAGATACACAAAGGCAGTTTTAAAATGAGGAATTCATTTAGTAATCTATCCAAACCAACCGATGTTAAAACAGAAAGCCCCGTTGTTAGATCAAGAGTTGCCATGAATGGCCGTGGATTTGGGACGGCTGAATTCCTTAAATCGCTTATAAAGCACAAGTCTGACAACACTGAGCAGACTAAAAGATGTCAAAAAGCAACACAATGTGACCAAACTAAATCCTGGACATCTCTCAGTCTGGAAAGAGTTACCAAACTGTCTCTACGGTCTATTTCGATCTGGAAGTGGTAAAATCCTCCACGGAGTAGCTGGTTAACCAAATTTACTCCAAGAGAAAAACTGACAACTCATCCAGGTCACAACAGAAGCCAAAAAAAAAAAAAACATCTCAACGCTGAAGGCCTCATATCTGACAACATGCAGCAACATCATATTGACTTTTAGGAAAATATTCAGTGGGCTGACGAGACAAACGGGAACTTTTGCTACAACCCAGCATTTCAGAGAAAGAACAAACAGGCTGGTAGTCTGACAGTCTGGACCAGCTTTGCTTCCCCCAATTATGACAGCATGAACTCAGGTCTCTACCAGGAAATCTTGATGTAAAATGTCCAGCCATTAGTTTCTGGTCTGAAGTTCAAATGCACTTGGATTACGCAGCGGGTCAATGACTCAAAGCACACCAGCGTGTCTACATCTGAATGACTCAGAAAAAACATGGAGGGGGAGGTTTTTGGAGGGACCTTGTAAATGTTCAGATTTAAACCTGATCAACACGCAGTTGCATGAACTTAAACAGGCCGCCGATGGGTGGAAAAAAACAACAACAAAAAACAAAACAAAAAACAATGTTGCTGAATTAAAATAAATGTTCAATGATAAGTGGGCTAACATTCCTACCGAGTGGTATAGAAACTGCACCGCTAATTATCACACTTAATGGCAATTGTATCTGCCAAGAACCAGCTATTAGTTAAACCGCCTATTAGATTCAGGAGACAATTACTTTTCCACACAAGGCAAGGTGCGTTACCACAGAAAGCTTTATTTTCTGGATTCGACTTCCTCGTGAAGGTTGCGTTTAATCGTCTACTTGGTAACCATCCAGTCTGTAACCATCTATTCGGTCTTAGCGGCCAGCAGCAGATACTGAGGAAATCCGGTTGGTTGCAAACACAGTCCCCCCCCCCACACCTGACACAAATTATTTTATTTCGTTTCAATTTTCCTACATTTTATTCCATCTATTTTTTACTTGCTTTTATTCTGGCTTTGTTTCCCTATGTTTTAATCATGTAAAGCACTTTGAATTGTCTTTGTACTAAAATGTGCAGTACAAGTAAACTTGCCTTGCTTTAAATGAACACATGCACTAATATTTCCTTAGATCTTAATGACACTGGTCATTGTGATGCGTGAATCATTTAACGCCAGTAGCTGACGAGAGCAAAGAGGAACAAAACTTGCAGCTGTTGTATAACTGGATAAGAGGAGAAAGGCACAAAAAAAAAGAAGCTCTCAAAACAATGAAAATCAACTTAACTTGGATGAATGAATAATCAATCTGAGGCCAGCTAGCTGTAAAGCTGAACTTGGGTTAACGTGAAATAAAACGAATAAGAATAACTTTTTTCCATTGAACATTAGTCGACTGCATGACGCCCCAAAAGAGGATGAATCATAGTCTGAAAGCGCTCATTTCCCCGCATCTCTGCAGCCGTTTCACATCGCTAAACAGTGGTGACCACAGTTACAGTCAAACTGGGAACAGGACAACAAAGATTACAAGGTTACAAGCTGGACCCAACACATTTCGTCAAGTTAAACAATTTAGGAAATCAGCAAATGATCCCAAACTGCTGTGTGTGCCCAACAAGATAGCAGAAAGAGCCGTCAACCACAGCGATCTGTAAACAACACACATCAAAGCTCTGCCGCGCGGGTGCAAATATTAGCTTATGCTCTGTGAACTGATACTGAAGCTTCACAGTTTCAGGGTGATCCAGCTAGAGGTGAACTTTAAAACCCATCATGTGATCAGTTTCAACTTCCAGCTAAAACTTGACGCGTTTCAAGGAAAACTCTGTCTCACAAAACTCTGTGCTAGCCGATTTGCTGGGGTGCAGGGGTTTGAGATCCTCCCGGCTGCAAGCACTCCTCATCCTAGGCAACTGCCCCGGTTGTCTTGGAAACCATTTTAAATGCTCCCTTTATTAAGACTAGACTCAGCAACAAAGCTCTTACTCTCCCAATTCACACAAGCATGCACGGATACACACACAAAGTAGGGGGTGGTGGGGGGTTAACCCAGGGCAGTGCAACATGCATTCCAGGACAGGAGACAGACTGCTTAAGATCGCCCATCAACCCCCGCACACGATCCCATTCAGCACACACTGAGGAAGGGGGGGGGGGGGGTCTGTTGCCCCCTCTGTTGAGCCCCAATCTGTGGTCAAAGCTGTACCTCTCAGGACATGACAATGACTTAATAACAACTCGGAGTAGGAGGCGAAGAATGGGTATGATCAAATAACACACTTATGAAGGCCAACACAAGCGAACAAAACATCATCCGACAGGAGAAGAAGACAGCGCGGCCGGAGAACAGACACTAAACAAGAACCGAAAACACACACAGTATCTATCCAGCCCTGCTGCTGAACTGAGTTCATTTTCTGTTTCTGCAAAGCAGCCAACTCCATCTACTCCACAGACATCAGTGGCTGTATGCCTGGCTCTGACTGCTGGAAGGCTGTGATGCACACCTGTGTGCCTGGGCACCACCATATCTGGGTAAAACCAACATCGGTTTGGCAGATTAAACAATGCCGACAAAAAAAAAACAAAAAAAAAAAAAAAAAAAAAAAACTACTTTGGGATAAATGGTGACAGACGAAACCCCTGATGACCGTTTGTCTACTTTCTGTGATACAGTCAGAGGCTACTACTCGACAGGCAATGTGGCCAGATTTTCAAAATTGCCTTTTTTCATAGCCAAGGCTTGCAGAGCTGCATCATAGCTCATGTTGATTATCAAACAAGCGTAGGTTTTCCCAATAAACAACCAAAAGTGTATTTTACACTTTGCAATGACACCCTGAAGGAGAGACTGTACTTGTTGTTGCAGCTCCCGCTCTGCCTGGTGTCATGTGACCCGCTTTGCTCGCTGTGCACAGATAACCGCTGCTGGCTTGCAGCTGACGCAATGATCATTAAATTATACATCATTAGCAAACTACTACGTGTAGGTAGGACCTTCTGAAATCCAACAATGCTAAATATTCTAACGCTAGCCTAGCACTTTAGCTAAAGCCACCACATGGAAAACATGAGTTTATTAAAGACTGCAGCTATAAGTCAGTGTCTGTTTGACAAGAAGCATTGAAATGATAGTTTTCTTAAACTGGTTAATAATCGCTTAAAACGCTGTTTGCAGGAGCATATTAAGGTTTGCCTGTAGAAACTCTGCTTGGGACAAAGTATCTGTGGCTGTCAAAAAATAAATAAATAAATCATACAAGCACCAGCAGAGTAAAGCTTGATGCACTTTGCCAACAAAGTGACAATAAATATCTTCGCTGTCTGCTGTTTATAGCACGAGATAATAAGCAGTAGTGGGGATCGACCTTGTTCTGGAGTTTAAACACTTTAGCTTCAAAGGACAACCTGACATGAACACATTAAAGTTTTTTTTGGTTTGTTTTTTAATTCCAAAAAAAAAAAAAAAAAAACAAACCAACTGGACTATTTTTCTGTAGTTGAAGACGTTTCGCTTCCTCTCCAGGAAGTTTTCTCAATTCAAAAAGTCTGGAGTAATGTGCAGTACCAAGTTTTTTACTGCTGACTAACAAAGGCCTTGTAATGGCTTAGATAACATGCAAATTCAACCGAAACAGGTCCACCCCTTAGTAATGGGCAGTCGATAAAGTCATTAAGGCTGCAGATCAAACTTTTGTTTTTTAAATAAATAAAAAATAATATGAAAGATTGCAGCATCTGGAACGTAGGAAATAAGTCAATACGATTGACTCATCTAATAGTTCTCTTACCCCATAGTTCTGTCAATATAAACGTCCATAGGTGTCTGAATTTGTAAATGTAAGTCAACATGAATAAATTTCATGTTGACTTACATTTTTACAAGTTCTGTTTTCTCTGTCTTTTTCCTCTTCTCATTTAATAGAGGTTGTTGAACAACTTTCAGGTGCACCACTGCCACCAACCGGAGGGTGGGTAACAGCTTCATCAGGGGTTGAAGATTCGTACTCGTAAATTTCTGATCCGTGCTCGTTGCAAAGTTGTAACTTCTAATCTTGTATTCTCACAGACAAAACATCTGCTGTCACACATGCGTATGAGTTCACAAGGAACAAATACAAATATTAAACTTATTCATGTTTATTGACTTACATTTACAAATCCAGACTACACATACATTTATATTGACAGTTATCTTACCCCATAAAAACAGGCATCCCTCTGATACAGCTCATTCATATTTGCACCTGTGGGTCTGACTCCCTGCCTTAGTTTGGAGCAAACAACACGTTGACCGCCCACATCAGACAATGTACAGTTATAGTGACAGAAGTATTGGTAATGGCACGTTCGATCAGTCTTGCCCGCTTTTAGTGAACCTTTCATGTTGCTTTAGTCTGGTATTGTGCGGGATATCTGTCCTTAACCCCTGCTTCTCAACAACCACAACGGTCTAAAATCCTTCACAGTAAAACCTGCAGGGAACTTTGTCACCAGCTTCCCCTGTTCTAAGCTAGCTTTGACACCAGTTGCTCGTGGGCCATCTGGTCTTTTAGGACAGCAGGCAATTTTCTCCTTGTTTTAGCGTGCTTGTGCCAGATGCTTTTTTTTTTTTGCTCAGCCCATTCACCCATGTTTATGTTTCACGTTCACCATAAAAACTGTCCGGGTGCCGCACTCATTCGCTTAATTGATGTTGAGATAATGTTTTGACGTTAACCAATTCAGATTCATCAACGTCCACATCTCAAATCAAAACAGTGATTTTATCCCTCTTCCCTAGAAGAGCGCAAGGAAGGATGAACAGACGGATGCATGGATGGATAGATAAATTGGGTGGTGACAGAAGAACGGTTGGACGGGTAAACTGCTCGAGGGATGTTAGATAAAATGAGAGGGAATACAGTCTGGAAATTGAAATGGTTTTCTATAGTCCATTTTGTTTTTCAATAACTGAATAACACAAAATCAATTTTAAGTAATTCCTGAAGTGAATGTAAAAGTGATCAATAGATAAGTGTTGGGAACAAGAGAATAATTCCTAAACATAAATTCAAATAAATTCCTTTATTTAAATGCTAACAGAGGCCAAAATATTTGCAACTGCAACCTCTTAAAATTGAGAACATCAACAGGTCATATTTACTTTGATAACTTCCCAGCAAAACCTCTAAGTTTGGAAATCATTGCAGCCTTGAATGTTAAGATAACGTCACACTTAAGATCTTTAAGGTTCCTACTCATTACGAACTCTCATACTTTTCCAGACCCAAATGCCTCTTCAACCATTTTCATAACATTCTGGACATTTAAAAATACTTGAATAAGCTACAAATATAGTCAGGTTTCATTTTTTAGAGAGCGGTTTCACTGGTTTTGTGCCATTTAGATCAAGCTGGATTTGCTCTATTTCTAACTGAACGCTCAGACTTGTTAAATAAAGAATGAAGTATTTTATAGAGTTCTATACAGTTTTTCAATATTTATACCAAATATTCCAGAGAATAAAAGCTTTAGTGTTACGTTTTAGACCCAGTTTAAGAACAGGTCTAGATTAACCTGAATCTTAAGTTGTCAGCACCACACAGTGAACTTGACCAAATGACGTTTTGGATAAGTGTGCACAGTAAGTTAAAAAACAACATACTGATGACTAAATTAATGAAATCCTCAAATAAGCGACAAATAAGCGACAAAGCATAGCAATGCATAACGTTTTTGGAAAATGGTCTTATTAGACTTATGTCCTTTAGACAGTAGACATTTTTAAAAGCTTGGAAAAAAAAATCAAAGATTATTTCAAACCCAATTCTCCTCTTTTCATCCCTTTCTAGACCTCATCGAGACTTTTTAAGACTATGTAGCAATCCTGGATCCATCTTCACCTGCACAATCTCTGAAAATTACAGCTTTCACCACAACAGCATGCTATGCAACCACCCATCAACCTCCTAGACAGTAGCTCCATGGGGCTAATTACAGAGAGCACAATGGGCTACTTAAAGCTCCAGTGAGCAGGGGTTTGGTAACAACTGGCTGGTACCGACTCTTCACATCTTGCCAACACCAAGCATTTCAGCAAGTGACTGAAAGTGTTTTATCTATGAAAAGAAAACGCAGAAACCCAAAGTAGAGCTACTGCTTGATTTATTCGCTCTAGATGCATCATTGGTGGTGCATCAAAGCAGAACAATGCTGTTGTCAGGTATAAAAGCCTCAGTTTTTATAACCACAACATTGTACTTTTATGTGTAGCGTATAGCTTGTATTAATCTCTCTTTCTGTGCTCACACATCCTTTGTTCAGACATCAAAAAGAGAATCGTTCTCAAAACCTTGGCAAACATTTCTACATTTTACCGGTTTTGGTCATTGTATGATCTATCCTTTATGTTGCACTTCACGTAGATTATATTATCTTATTAAAAAATAAAATAACTTTTTTTACAAGTCAACGTTTTGTCTGCTAAATATCTGATTTGATTAAATGTGCCAATAATTGAAATAAAAACATTTAAAAGTCACTTAAATCAGATTTACAATGGAAGTTATGCTAGATTTTACATAATGGTTTAATTAGTTTTTAAATCGTTTAAGATTTCCCATGCTACAGCAAACTGGCTTAAATCGGAGGCAACCAGACTTTCACTCGAGAATTTGTAGCATCTCCTATGCTACATTCAACCAGGAAATGATTTCAACTATCACCGTGGACCATAACCTTTGGTTTGGGTGGCCTGCACAGCGATTCAACTGCAGGTCAATCATCTTGTTGGTAGTGTTGTCATTCTCCGGCCACATTGATAATGTGTTGCACATTACCAATGTGGGACTGCTCTAGTCAAACCCATTCAGGGGAAAGGAGGGACTTTCAGCAGAACTTTCCAAGCTGATTGGGCGAAGAGACACATAGTACCCGCCTACCAAAGGTTTGTTTAAGCCAATCATGGCATCAAATGAAAATGTTGAAAGCAGCAACCACAAGTTCTGCTGGTCAAGGCGTGCTTATTTGGATGGTGACACTCGGGGGTTCTGACAAAACAGATGAGATAGCAGCAGCTACGCGTGCGTCCTCCTGCACTGCCATGTTTATGTTGGTTCGGTAGAGGATTCGGCGTCTCCTCCTTTCGTCACAACTGGTATGTCCCGCCTTAAACCATAATACAGGGTTCTCGAGAGTGCATTTGTCAAAAAAATAAATAAATTACACTGAAACAATACTGTTACAGTGCTACGTGCTAAGCTAACAGTAAGATACGGGTGCTTGAGAGCAACATATAAAAAGGTCAGTAAAGCTCTTGAACGCGCATCAGTGAAGTTGTAAACCTCCCGGACAACAAAAGCCAACGCTAGCTGTTATTAGCTTGAAGCAGCCCAGTGACGGGCTTCTGTCTGGGCGCCGCACTCGAGCTGCACGATGCAATGCTCCACTGCATCAAATCCTGGTGAGGACCCTGTAATACTGCTACGCCATTGGGCCGATTCGTTTAGGTTCGGTCCCAAATGGTTGAGCCTAGCGGGACTAGGTGGATTCTCGTTTATGTTATGAACAAATAATACTGCGAGGATTCAGCTTGCAGGCAAGGTTAGCGCTGTTAGCCCCGCCCACAGACTGGTATAAGAAATAAATCAAAATAACAATTTAAATCCTTCTGGAAGCTTTTAACATAAATGCACACTTTAAAGATTTTTGATGCAATCATTGGTTTAATATTTAAACATTTATATTCAGGTAATTATTTATGTTTTATTGCATGTTACCACACAAGTTAAACAGTGACTTTTTGTCCATTCGATTGACTGTTTTCCCAACGTTATTTGTACGCAGATTATCTAAAGCTTTACACAAAGTATATGTACAGCATTCCCATCAGTCTGCAATGACTCAGTTATTTTCAGAACAGTCATACCACCATAGTCTATAGTGTCTCCAATGGGTAGTAAAAGGTCCTTTCTGTAAATGGTCAGGTTCTGTGGATGACAAGATTCTTGCCAAACAAGCTGAAACCTCATTAGAGACGTGGTGAGGGATCAGCATTGTGTTTTATGGCATTCATTTAACATAGGTGTAGCTTTACAGTGGAGCCATTTCTCCTTCCTCCTCCCCCGTCTTTACTGCCTCTGTTTATCTCCATCTGTCTCTGGGGTGCCAGAGCCTGGTACCACCAGCCTCCCTCTCTCTCTCCTCTCTTAAAGCTGCGCCTCAAAGAGTCAATTCTCCTCTCTAATGCATCTGCAAGCGTAGGCTGCACCCTCCTTTCACACACGGATAAACATGGACATGCTGACTGTAGATCCATAAACAGCCCGCTATGAATGCAAGATGTGGATGAAAACATTTGCGTGTTTGTTCCGATCGATCATGGTCTCCTGCTCTACTCTCCCTGTCAAATGTTCACCGACACCCAAGACAAATGTCCAACATGCAAATATAGTTCATGCCAAAACAAACAAAACAAACAAAAACGGTAAACCCTCAAGACATTCAAGGGTTTTATCCGGTAGGATCATCCTGCAATCATGTGCAATAATCAGAGAGGGCCCCGTTTGAGCAGTAAACAAATCCTTCCACAAAACCACAGCAGAACATCAGAAGTCGCCCTGGAAGTGTCACTGAAACCCTGACAGGGTTGGCTGCAGCAAAGATAACAAGTAGGGGGGGAAAAAAAACAAAACACCAAGTGCACAAAGTGCATGAGCGTCAGAGTTGTGAGCATTTCTGACATAACAAACCCTGGGCCAAATTATAGTTTTGCTGCGACGCATTCAACAAGCCAAACCGATGCTTTTTTCCCCCCAGTGCAGCTTGCCTCAGTGCTCCCACTTATCCTGTCTGCTTCAGACAGATCAGTAGCCGGTGCCAGAGCTGCTGGAAGGATATTCCTGATGAAAGCACATCAAGGAACTGCTTTTGTGAAGAAATCTCCATCCTAACATTACCATTACCTTTTGTCAAAATGTTTTTGGGTTTTTTTCAGTTTCAAAATATAAAAGTTAACCATGAATTTACGGCAGATGCTTATACAGCAGACAGGCTTTAAAAATGGATCCAAGGATGGGCGAACAGCAGGAAGGAATGAAAAACACAAGGAGGAAAGAAATAAGGGCACAAGAAAGAAAGGAAGGAATAAAAGGACAATTAAGGCTGGAGAGGACAAGGGAGAAATGAAGGGCACAACATTTAGACCATGGGAGAGAAAACTAGGAAAGTCCAGAAATATAAATATTTTTCACACTTTCATTTTTCTAAACATGTTAAAACTTGGGAAACACTGAAACTGAATTCCACTTTTGTCCTGAGCCGGATTATCAATGAGTCGTATCAAAACAAAGGACAATCATGCTAACCACTGCCATGCTATTGATTTTATTAAATATGAGTGACTTGGAAATACAAGTATTACCAACAACTTTGGTTACAAAATAAATAAATAAATAAATAAAAAGTGACAGATCAGTCCTCTCCTAGCCACCTTAGTGGTGCAGACAGTGCAACTTCGCCACAAAGAATCCCACACAGCTCAGCACTCCACCAGGCCGATGTTATTAAAACGGCTCTTCTACAATCACAGCTGATCAGCATTTCCTCACAGTTAAAACAAACAAAAAAAAAAGCAAGGAAGTATCCATCCAGCCCAGAGCAGCATTGCCTCAACTAAGAGGATGAATAAAGAAAACATCTTATAGCTCAATAGGTTAGCACTAGACCTTGCACTCGGTCGCATGAAATCAGAAGAAGCGGGACATCTCGTCGTGCTCGAATCTTACAGCTGAAGGTTTGGAGCTGCATTGCGGAGCTGATGTAGAGATACGAGAGAGGCTGTTAGAGAGATGCAAGCTGACAGCAAAGGAAGGAAACCAGTTTCCGTACTCTGCCCAGGGGTTCTGTTTATGGTTTCAGGCCTGAGAGGCTTAACCATCCTGGATGGTATGCCCTAAAATATAATTCCTCTTACAGCATCTGGTACTTTATAAGTTGACAAGTGCTAAGATAGATAGCAGGCGTGGATACCTAAAACCAGAATACCTAGAACCAGAACCAAACATGGAGAAGCAGCATTTAGTTCCTATGCTCAAATTATCTGGAACAAACTTCCAGAAAACTGTAAAAGTGCGGAAAGCCTGAGTTCTTTTAAATCAAGATTAAAAACACATTTGTTTAAAATTGCCTTCAACTGTCCTAGTTAACTGAATCACCACTTTTTTGTTCTATTTTCTATCTATATTTTATTCCTACTTGCTCTTATTCTGTTTTATTTTGCTATATTTTAATCATGTAAAGCACTTTGCATTGTCTTTGTACTGAATTGTGCTATATAAATAAATTTGCCTTAAAGGATTCTGATTATTACTTGCGTTACAGAAGTATTTATACCCTTTAAATCTCATTATGACCATATGAACCGGAAAAGTCTGACATTCCTCTGTATTCAGAGGCAAAATACATTACAGAACAAAGGCGCAACTGCAGAAGACATGCTATATAGCAATGTAGGAAGAAAAAGAAAGCAGCTGTAGTCAGATGAAACCTTTCGGCGCATGTGTGGAGTAATCAAAACACTCCACAGTCAGACGTGGTGCCGGTAGCATCGTGCTGTAGGAAGCTAATTTGAGCTAACGGCTTGACAGAGGCAGATAATTACATGGTGGTCCTGGAGAGAGAAGCTGGTGGAGATGCACACTGTAGCAGACCAACAACCCAAAACATCCAGCAGACCAACAACGGGATGGTTCAGACGAAAGCCCAGACATAGATCCAGTTTTCAACGTTGGAAAGAGAAACGTGGCGTTGACACGTGTCCACTAACTAGCAAAGAGAAACGGACAAACATTTTCGTCTCTAGATGTGCGAAGCCTGAAGAGACATGACTAAAAAGAGTCAAAATTTTGATACAAAGATGCCCTGCACCGTGATGGTCTACTACATGAAATATGTTTATTTCACCGTGGCGAAACGTAGGCTGAAGACTTTTAGCTGAAGACTTTTGCACCTCGGCAGCTTCTAGCTGAGGAGTGATGACAACCACAGCAGTAAAGTTGCAAACAGAAGCTCAACAGCGATAAAGGATACATTTTAATGGCTCCTGACTTTGTGCCGATGGCCATCAGCTGCAGCCTGGGGTCAAAGGCCAGGGCGCTGGGCTGATGGGGGAACCCATGCTCCACAGTCTGGGAGGAAGAAGACAAGAGGGAGGGGGAAAAAAATGACACAAGTTTACCAGATGACACAAGAAACAAAGACAATGCACTTCATTAGCCCATTTTTCACCCAAAATGCAGCCAGCTTTTTTTTCCCCAGTCAGACTGTTTATTTAGCGAGGCGTCTAAAAGGGAGGACCCCTTTAATAAAGTCAGAGAGGAACTTTTTAAAAAGGCCACTGAATGGCAGGCCTGACGCTTTATTGCCATGCTCCGCAGACCTTGTTAACTGGGATTAACATCAATTCACGCACACACACCCCTCTACCCGTGGCACGAAAATGACAGACAGCTGGGAATGCATTCCGGTCTGCACAGAGAAAGAGAACAGAGTTTAGTGAAGGGACTTCTCCTGGTTCTTCTGCCTTTGAGACAGAGCCAGATCAAAGCAAACGGACCGCCTCTGTGACGGTGGCAGCAGCTGGTACCGAGCAGCAACGCAAGCGCGCCGCTCCACCACAGCAAACAGGTCCGAGGACTTTAAGCGCCATGCGGCATTCAGACGAGCCGACTGTACGCGGCCCTGAGGCACCTCACCGCCCACCCGCGCACAATCCCCCGTCAGAGGCGTTTACTTAGTGGGTGCCTCTGCAGACGTCTTGTTTAGACCAACAGAACAGGATGCACAGACACTCATTAGAGTCCGATAGGATGCAGGAATGCATCTGATAATTAGGATGGGGAAGGGAGGGGGGGACAGTAAGGATATCTGGAAAAGTACAGAGAAGCTCTCAGTGACATGAAGATCTAACCTGGGAGAGAAAAAGAAAATACAGCAAGCGGAGCTCTGAACAGCCGGATTAACAGAGTAATCAGCTCATCGCTGCGTCTTGCTGCGGCAAACAATGGAGGCAGAAGTTCCACCATCTTCGGCCAGCTGCGCTAAACAGATCTCGGAATAACATTAAAGCGACGTTGCCGCGTTTAGCTCTGCACGTACGGGCTTATTTAGGGTGCCAATCAATGCAAATGCTTCTTTTTGATCCACTGTATAAACGAGGACACGCTGTATATACCTGATGCACCTTGTCCTACTTTTGGCACCTTCTTCTGATTACTGAGCATATGTGACATGTGAATTTCTCCAATGTGAGATCAATAAAGCCTATCTTATCTCATCTTATCAAACTCAAGCAAGTTAGCGTCTTAAATACTCAGGATTTTGATATAAAATAAATGATGGTGACTGATGATGATCCAAACTGCCACGGTGATCAGCCTGGACGTCTTGGCAGAGACGTGGATGGATGCGCTCTCGGGGCGTGGCAAAGACGTCCGTTTGCCTAAACAGGCCCCATGGCCACTGAGCATTCTGCAAACATCAGCTTTCCTAAAGGACCGAAAGATTAGCCGGGTGTTGTGAGAAAGCGCCGCTCTGAACCTTTTCTCCTCAGCTGATGCTCAGACAGGGTGTTGGTAACCTTTGGGATTTCACGCACAGCAATATAATGATGCTCTGATGCTTAATGAGGGTAAAGAGAAATCCAGGTGATAAAGAGTTTTTGCAAATCGAAACATAAAGAAGTTTAATAAATGTGCACATAAGGGTGGTCTCCTCCATGAAAAAGCCACACCAGGCCTTTACAGCCTGTGGAAGCTTTACAACCACATATCTCGATGCATTTTACGGGGATCTGATGCAACGGGCTGACTATGAAGTCTTTGTACTTAATGTGGAAGTGAAAGTGGCTGATGCATTGTTTTCCAAAAACCTTATTAGGATCCCAATGAGAAGGTCTGCAGCCGTCTACTGAATCTGGAGAAGGTGAGAGCGCAGGAGTCGCCTGTGAGGCACTATAACGACAACAGTTATGATTCGCTGCGTGTTGTTGGGCAATCAGATGCTACGGTGAACCAATCGAGACCTGAATGATCTACAGAACTCGTTCTTCAAAAAAGGTGACGACTCCTCTGGACAGCAAACATCTCCCTAAAAAAAATATCATCTCCTCTAAAGGTCAGCTTGTGATCTTCGTGTGAGGAAACGAGCGCAGCCACTGAGATAAATCGAGTTACAGTATCGTGAACTTGAATCCGCATTTCTATCTGATTCCTCTTGCCGAGTGAGACGGCAGTGGTCATAGATTTGCATTTAAAACCCATTTCAGAACGTTTAATAGAAACAGAATACCACGTGAAAGTTTTGCACAGGGAGCCTCTCCGGAGCGTTTTCAGTCTCACCTAACCAGAGTTCAAGGCTACGGCAGATTCAACTCGTCTCTTCCCGATACCAGCGTGCAGTTCAAAGTTTCTGTCGGTCAGGCAGCAGGGCCCCCAAAAAAAACAATCATTAAAGCGTCTCGCTGGACACCAATTACACAAAAGACTACTGCAAACTGCTCCTCAGGACACCACAGGTGTAGCGGCAGTCTTTTATAGCTATTTACCATCTCTTAAATTGTTTTTTTTTCTCCCCCTTTTATATGTTTTCTTTAACTTTCATCCCAATAAAAGCTCACGATCACATTTGAGCTGTTCTTTACCCTCTATAATTGCTTGATTTCTCTTACTTTTGATTTTTCGTATTTTATAGGTTTACTTCTTTTTTTAATGTGCGTCTCTAGTAGTTTTTATGCCTGTCTTTCCTTCTTTTTTTTTTTTTAAACATCTGTAAAGCACCTTGTGCCCCACCTGACTATTTGAGAAGCGCTCTATAAATAAAGTTTTATTGATTGAACATGTGGCTTGCTTAGTGTGGATCTAAAACAGTCCTGGTAAACGGGTCAAAACCACTACTACGAAATGTTAAATGTTCTGCTAAACCAATAAAGCTTACTTTAGATGTAATTTGTCACATACGGAATATGTCAGTCAGTTTTCCTCTTTGTTCTGTTCCACACTCTTATTAAGTCTGCATTTCTGTCCCAACTCAATGTTCTTTTTTTTTTATTATTATTAAAAATAAAAACACTGCAAATGTTTCCCGTTTTATTTAGTTTTTACCCATCTCATGGTGTTGAAATCCCTTTGATATTTCATACTTTATCAATTTCAACTAGGTAAAGATATTTTGTAGTGTATTTTATAGGGTAAAGTGTAAATCCACCATTTTCAATATTTGAGATGAGGGGGGAATCTTGTGTTTTTTTTTTTTTTTTTTTTTTTAAGAAATAACAAACCTTAATGTAATTTTAGTACTGGAACAAATTCATGCCAATTCCATTTTTTTAAATAGAAAAAAATATGTTGATAGATATTCCTATTGCACATTTTAAGAGCAGGGACATGGACGGAGAACCAAATGAGGGCTATGTTACAAAAGTTTGAAGTTATCATTAAGGCGGGTGACGTTTAAATTCCCCCAAAGATCACATTAGTTATTTGTTGTTGTTTTTTTTACAGTTTATCATCAAACATACGTGCTTAGCAAAAGGTCGGGCCCATGACAACAGTGACTGCTGCTTATGTGGCCCTTTGAGAAAAGCAATAACCCACCCCTGCCTGTAAAAGCGCCTTCATTCTAGTCAGAGGAAAGACGTAAGAGATGTTGTTCCACTACACTAGCAAGTCCAACTATTTAAAAAGTGATACGAGATAAAGACAACATTTGCTTATTTAAAGAGAGGTGAATTTGCACAGAAGCCAATGATTGGCTAGGTAGGTAGTCTCTAGATAGGAGTCTCCACCATGGCTTGAGGACATGAGAGTGAAACTCTGGCTCAGAACACAAAAGGCTGGAGCCCCCTTGCAAGTCAAATGCCTCGCTATCTACGTGGAAATCTGTCAAAGGTCTTTCATATGACCAAATGTTGGCAAACTGCTGCTGATCAACGGGATCCTTGTGCCTCTTGTGAAGTCATCGACACAAACACACAAAGCAGAGTCAGCTCCAGCCCGGTGGGACTGTCGCCATTTAGATCAAATCAGTAAGACGTGATCAAACTACTGGAACTACTTGCTCTTCTCTAATCTCATATAATCCCCACGAGTGACTTTAAAAAATGGCTAGTTAAAGCAATATTAGTTGGAGAGAAAAAAAAAAAGTTTTGTATGGTTTCTGCTATTCGCTTTGATGGGAGGCCAAATTAACCCCCCCACGCACACACGCACTTCCCCAAACACTCATCAACAAAGCCCGTCCGAGTCCAGCCTGCAATCAGCCCCATCAATCACCAGCAGCGCTGTCCCCTGTGTGCGGGAATCGCTGCACGCCGCCGGCCACGCACGGACGAGCAGCCCGGGCTCAGGGTCTTGCAGGCGGATCTCCGTCTGTCCTGAACGGCAGCCCCGTTTCTGATCAAACACACGCCCGGTTTTGGTTGCGTTCAGCCGGAGAGCTGCAGCCCCGCGTCCCCTCCCCTCCCCTCCACTCCTCGCCCCGTTACTTTACCTTGTTAAAAGCGAAGAGCTCCTGTTTTATCTTCTCCCTCTGCGGGTCCGTGCCCTGCCGACGAAACCTGAACTTCATCATCTTCGAGGCGGCCGGTGGGAGAGCGGACTAGACCGGGTGGGACGGATGGGGGGGAGCGGCGGGGGGGGAACCGCGGAGGAAGCGACCCGGAGTTAACGGCGATGCTAAGCTAGCTAACGGACTAGCCCATGCAGGCTTTAAACGCGGGGCTACAGCTGTAGCTGCTGCGAGGACAACTCTTCTCTAGCCTCTCCTCTCCTCCCGGGGCTGTTTAGGTCGTTGTGGGTTTGACCACAGCCCCCCCTCCCAATCCCCGGTTCACACGAAACTCGTCATTCTTAACCAATGACGGCAAAGGAATCTGCGGGAAAGCGCTCAGAAACACCCACGCGCCCGAGAATTTGGGAGAGGAGCGCTCGCTGTGCTACACGGAGTGCGCCGGCTCGGCGTCAGCGCTACAAGACGTGTCGCGGATAATGAAAGGTGAGCTGAAAACGACAAAACTCAACACACACCAGGTCAGTGGCCAATAAGAGTTAAAATCAGAATAACCCAACACCTTGATGCTCTTCGTTTAATAAACAGTCAAATAAAATAAATAATTAAATCCGGTTTATTTAATATATGCACTAGTTTATATACAAAAGTAACTTGAATCATCTACAGTTGTGTTTAAATGTCCTTATATTAACTGAAAGTGTAGCAACAGAGAGTACCCATGGAACTTTTTGGCCTCTTCTCTGATTACTGTTCTGTTCGCGTCGCCTCTCAGATAGAGCAAAGTGTCATGATTTAGGTTTTAAATTGTGCCATTCGCCTTCAGTTTTCAAATTACGGATTAAACTGTGCTCTGTTCAAAACCACGCTTTTCAAAATTTGTAACAAATGTTGAAAAGAAAAATACATTTCCCTTCCATTGAACAACTGCATGCTACTTTACGTTGGCCTGTCAGATAAATCCCTACAAAACACATTAAGGTTCGTGGCTGCAATTTGACAAAATTGGAAAACGTTTAAGGGGTATGAAGAGTTTTGCAAGGCACCAGAAAAATGTAATTCGCACACCATTCACCAGAGGTTACTAAAAATTTTAATGTCCAGCATTATTGAAATACATCACTTGTAGACAGCAGTCATTTAAAAACATGCATTGTACCAATAAACATTTATTAAGTGCAAATTGTGTGGCTTCAAACTTTATTTGCGGAAACCTCTCTTTTATATGGGCAATGGGATTAGAACCTCACCTTTGTTTACATGGCAAGAATGGAGGGAGGGGGAGTCAGTTGATGAGATATAAGATTTTTAATTTTAATAAACACATTTTAATCATTACCACATCCTTTCGTGGTGACAGAGCAAAAGAGGAACATTTTATTCATCGATTGTTTAGCAATAAAATAAGAGTATAAAAAAATATCAAAATGATTAAACTTTTTAGAGGTAGACAATGGTGCCTTGATGAGGCACTAAACGGGGAGTTCTGTGTAACAACCATGCGGACGTCTGTGCTATAGCAGGGTGATTTCACTTGGTGGCAAGGTGAGTCTTTTCTCTCTGAATGACAGCATGTTCTCCATGTGCATGGCAATGACTCGGCACAATTCGAGGCCCTGGGAAGAAGAAAAAAAAAACACACAGATCAATATGGCACTCAAGATAACCTGTTAAAGTCAAAATAGTTTGTATAAAATATACATAATGTTCGCACAGTACTTATTGCGATTTAATTTCTCTCTGTGGACGCTGCGTTGTTTGCTAGCACCGCTACACACCTGCTCCAGCTGCAGCTGTGTGATCCGCTGGTTGAGCAGGTCTCCGATCATGATCTCCACGTACGGGTAACTGGAGCCGGAGGTTGGTCTCTGGGTACGAGTTGACTGCACCTCTTTCAGCGGGAAACGTACCATGGTGTCCTAATCTCACGCACAAACACACACAAGCTCACAAATCAACATAATAACAAACAACATTTCTCAACTCGTTTTGTTCTCTTGCATGCGGTTTATTGTTTCCAGATGGTGCAAATATGGAGCTCTGGAGACGCCAGTATAGTTGAAATGAAAATAAATTTTAGGGAAATCTATTCCCTCGGTTCATTAAGCCGTGAGAACTGATTTGGGGAAAGTAGTGTGTTCTCGTCATAAGTTTACACAGCATCATCAGCGACATGAATGACCAAATTCACTTTGGGCATTTAATGATTTATTTGAAATATTTTTTCCAAGGTAGAACGATTGTAAATCGAACACCTTCAATGCTTTTAAAACGAGAATAGGGTTTGAATTTATTGTTTATTTTCTCAAGTCCGCACACTGTCAAAACTACACATACAAGATCATATAGGGTATATTAAACACCCATTAATTTTTGGATTAAAATGTCTTTCATGCTCAGTGTCCACTCAGTCTGACGTTCCTCTAGCTTCATCCTGGACACTGATGCTGTTGTTCCAGTATTTTTTATTTTATGGAAGGTTTCCACCTTTGTGGTTCCTGGGTTGTTCTTGAACATCCTAACCAGTTTCCTTTCATCTGACAGGACAGGTCCGGAACAAAAGCCAAGATTATCTGTATATTGTCTGTTTTCTTGTTACAAGAAAACAGATAATATTAATTAAATTTTTTTGTACTAATTCTGCCAGGAAAAGGGACATTTGCCAATATAAATTTGTGTATATATATTCCAGCAGGTGAGCTGGAGGAAAACTCACAGTATTCAAACTTGAGCATCCAGTTCTTGTTTTCCAAGCTGCCTGTTTATTGTATAATGCACATGAGATGGGTTCAATTAAAAAAAGAAAAGAAAAAAAAAAATGATTATGACATGCGTCCTGATAATATGCATGTCCGTTTCTGACCAGGACTGTAGATCTAAACGTGGAACCAAAGTCACCAGGTTTATAATGGACATTTTAGAGGACATCCACTATATTCTAAAGCCATCTATAAGTTTCAAAATCAATATTAATATTGTCTATGCACCATAATCCCATTTTTTAACATTCATAAATAGGATTTTCATGCACAAACAGCATTTGTAAACTATGCAAATGTGCATTTTCTTTAATTCATTCAACAGATGCAGATTTGTATAATTTTACTTTGTGTACATATACCAGTAAGTTACTTTTAAGACAATTCTAATCACTTTTCTAATGGGTGGCTTGTTTTGATGGAAGTTAGGTTATTTCCAATGGCCTTTCATTAAAAGGAAGCTTAAGAGAAGGGCATCTTTAAATGAACAGGGGTCATTACCTTTAGTAGTTAAAATCTGGTCATCTTTTAATATCATTGCCTCGTCAGATATGTACAGAAGTGCTTTGCATTCGTCAAAGAAAAGAAAAAAAAATAAAATTATCTCATAATTACGAGATCTTTCTTTGTGTGCGTTAATGTGTATTGTCGTAATTTCGAGATCGGATCATGTAATTACGAGACCATTTCTCATTATTATGAGATAAGGTGTATGCAAAACTCTTCTTTAGGTATGAATCAGGCAAATCGGGTCATATAGTATTTGCAAATTAGGACAGATTTTCCTTGCCTATTTTACTTAAACACAGCAAAAAGCTTAACCAGTAAAGAGAGATATTTGACTTTTTTTTAAGTAAAATGGTAAAAGAATTCTGTATTTTAACCACAGGCAAGCTGAAAATCAAGTAAATTAGCAGTCTCCACACTGCCCAAAAACACCCAGTTTGGAAAAGGAAAGCATGCTTAAACCTTTGTTGTGAATGTCTGACATTGTAGATGCGTTAGCCTTTTACTCACGTGAGTGTCCTTGTTAAGAAAGTGCAGTCCGTTCAGGTTCACAGCCAGGATGCACGGGGCCTGGATAGTCGAAGAGCTCAAACTCTGTATGTAGAAAAAAGAGGAGCCGAACATGGGGAAGGCACTGACCAGACCTGGAGAGAAACACACAAACAGTCTCCTCATACAACCAGCCACTTAAAAGAAATCCAAAAATAATTATCTAAGGAGAACACTTTTACTGCATATTTGCAGTTTTAATTACTTTGATACCCAAATGTTTTTTATTCAGTTTTCTTTCAGCAAATTTGCTTGTTCTAATTCTAATATTGAAATAGTTTCTGATAGAAGGGAAAACAGTCGGTTATATAGGATCCGATCTAAATACACCTTACCTTCAACTGAATACAACTAATTTAAGTTGCTTGACACGTTCACTAAGTCGTGATGTCTTACCGAGGAACTGTGCGCGGGCCTGGTGTGGGTTTAAAGGCTGGACGTACTGCATGTGCTCCGTTACCACATTCAGCCATTGTTGCGAACCCTGTTTGCTGTAGAACTGTGAGGGGACACATTCCTGCACCTCTCGGCTAGAGACGAACAAAAACATTCAAAATACGTCTGGTGTCACTGGCGGCAGCAGTGTGTATTTAATAGATCATATGGGTATCTTAGCTGGAACTCAAAACAAGTGTCTGAATATATTAATAAAGCTTAGGGATATGCCATTCCTATGCATCGATACAATTTTATGCATGAGTAAGCCACGTTTGTTTAATTTATGTAGAAGAAAACAAAATCAAGAGTATATTTACAGGGTGGGAAGGTAGATGGCATCCTTGGCACGATGCTGTAGGGCGGCCAGCCTGGCAATCTGTTGCATATGCTGGTCACTGGGCTTACCCTGAGGAACTACACCCAATAAAGCCTTCAGGTAGTCTGGCAACACCTGATAACGAAACAGAACTGGGTAGCAGGCAGTCTCCACAAGGCGTTAGAAATAATGTCTACTGTCATTGTTGTGTAGGAAAGCATCCAAATAGGTACGTTTATAAGTGATATTACCATTTTTTGTGAGAATTGAACTATGCTGGGTTTTTTTTTTTTTTTTTTTTTTTTAGATGAAGCTTTATCTTCTTGGCATTATTAAATTGCTCTCTGAATACGAGGGGACCCTCTCCAAACTGAGCAACTGTCCGGGCAAAGTTTAGTTGCTTAAAAACATGATTGCAACTCAATTTGAACTCAAAGGCTAGAGTGTGGTGACTACCTTGTGTATGTGCAGTTTACCCTTTAACACATACAACTCTCTTTGAGGACTGGCCAACCTTGGGAGATGCCAACACTGCAGCAAACTGAACCACTTCTCCACAGTGTGTCCCTCTGCGCTTGCCGCCACAAATCCCCAACGCCACTCACTGTATTCATTGAGCCCAACCACCATCCACTTTGTGGGTTCCAGCCACTGAGCCATATTATACACTGGAGTGCTAATCGCCCGCTGTTAGAACGAGTAACTTTGAAGCCACCAGCCGCCATATTGGTACTCCCTATTTTCCCCCAGTAACTAGGGAATATGTGCGCTACAGCATCGAATAACGAGGATTTTCTCATGTTCAGGGGGGGCTTAAGACTTTTAAAATGTAAAATGCCATATACTTTTATGTTATGTTCTAAAAATATCAAGTACTGAGAAAGTCATGTGCTGAAATATTTTGCATTTTATTCATCTAAATATATATATAACATTTATAAATATAGAAATAACAATATACAAAAACATATATTTACATATGTGTATACATATATATACATATACACATACTTATATATACATATATATATATATATATATATATATATATATATATATTTAATATGAATAACATGTAAAATATTTCAGCACCTAATTTCCTAGTAGTTGATAGTGTTAGTACATCCACTGACTGTAGAATTACCTGTGAAATGTTTTTACACAGCCAGAAAACTGCTTGTTTTTGCAACCAAATCCTATGGGATTCTGTGAGTAGGGAGTAGCAAGATGGCGGCCAGTGACTTCAGTTTTTCGGCAGAATCAGCACTCCAGTGTAATATATAGCTCAGTGGTTCCAGCGGTGATATATTCAAGTGCTACGTGGTGGAGTTCATCTGTGGGTCTGCCATTGCTGCTACTTATCGCCACCTCCAGCTCTTTGCTTAATGATTCCACCCTCTGGTGGCTCTTTCCTTGACAGAAAAATAAGGTGAGAGTGCGGGTGCTCTATGGCTATGGACACACTAAAATCGGCACGGTGGGCACCTTCCCCATTTCCGTCTTCTATGGCTCCAGAACTCTACTATCATTCACTCTCCAGGTGTCCCACCATGCAGCCAATCTCCTCGGATTTGACCTCTTCTGTGCACTGGGCTTCTCCATTACAGACAACAAGGGAGCCACCATATTGACGGTGACAGTGCCATGGCAACACCGCTGGCCATTGCTGTTTGCTCACTTTTACTGCCTTCACCCACCGGCCACTCGGCGACCCAGCTGTGTCCTCTACGATATCAGAGCCGAGCTGCTGAAGCTCCTGGATGCTGGACTTGATGAGAGTCCCGTAGGTGTCATAAAAGTGAAACAACCCTGCAGGTGTCTGCATTCTTGCACTTGTCCTTTTGTTTTTTATAGTTTCTGTGCAATAAAACCATTGATCTACAGATTGATAAATATTTCTTTATAAAAAATCTTACCCATGGTTCTGTCCCGTATTTGTGTGACATTTAGGGGAGTACCGGCACTTATTTCTTTCCACTTAAAGCACTGTATATACCTTCCTCCAATGGACGGATGGACGGGTTAATGATTAGGCAATGCACTGTAAACATGAGTTGGTTTAGCTTTAAACTGTTTGAGCTAATCCTAGAGCTAGTTCTTGTCAACGATGAGGTGGGACAAAACTATGTCCACTGTCATGTGATTAAGTGAATTGTTGTAACCAATGCTACAAAGCTGTAAAGGTAAATGCTATCAATTGTTGACGTACCTGGTTGTAGTGCATTGTGACGTAAAGCTCATTGTCAAGTTTAAGAGCCAAGCTCCACACGACTCGTCTAAACCACAGACTGTAGTTGGCATCCACTGGCTCAGCCTCTGTGGCGATGTCCAGGATGTACTCACGCTTGTTCAGGGGACGCACGTTCTGACCTTCACAAGAGAGCAGCACTGTTATCAGATCTGTCTCCATGTCTCATTTAGCTGCACAAGGTGAAACGTTTTGAAACGTTATAAAAACACCTCCCCCCTTTACCTTTGTGTGTTACCAGAAACACTGCATATTCATCCAGCGCCTCCAATCTCTGCAGCCCCATCTCCGAGCAAAGGTCCTCAATCACATCCAAAGCAACCTGGCATCAATAATCTCATTAAGATTAGGCAATCGTGTGATCAAACATCACAACTTGACCTACTTTTACACCCTGCACAACCATTTTAGCTTAATAGTAGAAGCCTGCGTAGACAGAAGTTTATTATTTAAAAACTCTTACTGTGTAATGTCACTGGGGCTGTTTGTAGCAGAGTTACACTTACAGAGCAAGTCTTGATTTTCAAGTGCCTCTCGATCCCACCTGGAAGCAGGAAAAGTTGTCTCTTTGAGCTCCGCCCAGCCTACACACAGAGAACCAATGAGATACAATGAAACAACACCTTTTTAAGCCATCGTGAGTGAAAAAGCCCTCTATAAATTGTAAATAATGAATTTATTCAAATGAAACACTAAGGACTAAAAATCTTCAAATAACAATTAGAACAAAGCAGCTGAGACGAGGCTATTCAATTGTTATTCACGTTTTCTGATTGTGCCGTGAATTGCTCTAGACATTGTGCCCATTGTTCGACTGAGAGTTTCTGTTGCTCAATGTTTAGCAAATTCAGACAGGCCCTTCTTTAAGGAAGCGTATTAGTTTCACTGATGCTATTTGATTTGGAAGAGAATGAACCATGACAAATCTAAGTTGCCTGAAGCAATATTTTTGTTTCCAACACTGTGTTCAGATAAGTTGGAAAGTTTTTGATCAGGTCTCCCAAGCGACCACCTTTTAATCCAATGAAGCTAGTTAAAATAAACATTCTCTACACCTGAAAATCAATAGTTTTCACGTTTGAAAGATCATTATTTTTTTAATAATGATATCATATGTAATAGTTTTTTGCTTGTTAAATGATCTATGAAATAGTTTTTTTTGACTGCATGTATGCATACATGTATGTATATTAAATGCTAAGAAAAAAAAAACACCCAACGCAAATTCAAATGTTGTCATAATTGTACACGTCAGTACATTTTATAAGGATTTTATGTGATAAAACAGCACAAAGTAGCACATAATTGAGATGTGGAAAAAAATTTGGTCTTTACAAATAAAAAATGTAAAGTGTGGGGTATATTTGTATTCTGTCCCAAAATGCAGAGCAACCTACTTCCTTGTAAATTCACCTTCTTAGTAGAAAGATTCCCTTTGTGTAATATAATCTTAGTATAAATTCAGCTGTTCTGTGAAGAAGGCCTCAGTAGTTTGTTAGAGAAAAAAAAACATTGTCCCTGTCAGGATCTGTTTGTGTTTTTTGTCGTCACTATCTGTATTTAGGTTGTTTTGGGGTGTTTATTATCCTCATTAAGGTCTTTCCGGTTCCCTGATCTGCTCCTCTCACTAGTCATACCTGGTTCTTATGTCACTCATCCTCACTCCCTCTAGTTAAAAACCTCTCTGTCGCCTTATCTCACCGCCAGAATCTGTTTCACAGAGTCGGTGTTGCCTGTTTGTCCTGTGTGAGATTCAAAAACTATTATTGGAAAAGAAAAAAAAAAACAACTAACCAGTATAGCCTTGATCTCCATGCTGTTGGGATACTGAACACGTCCGCCATACTGGAATGTCCTCTTCAGATTCTCCTGACAGGCCTTGGCAATTCCTGTCAAGTTAGACCAGCTGACAGTCAACACTTTGACATGGACTATGAATTTCCACAGATTGTTTGCAAAGAACTGGTGAGTCAGTGGGAACGGTTCACGTCATATTAAGATCATCCCCGGGTCTCCAGGATCTTTTCGACCCTTCAAAGGCTGATGGATCGTAGAACATGTGGAAAACTCCATTTCAGTGGAAAGACAGGCATGGCCCTACCGAGCTCTATCAACACGTCAAAACAAGTTTTTCTCCTCTGCGTTCTCAGGCCCCCGTCCAGAATGCCTACGCCACAGGGAACACCGTATTCATCATTTTTACTAATCATCTTGGGTTGATCACAAAGAGGCTCTACAGCCTAAGGTTTTATTTCTGAGTGCCAGTGCGTCTATTTCTACAGTTGCATTGTGAGCCCTATCACCTAGTCGGATTTTTTTCTCTTTATTCCGCTTCATCCCTAAATTTGCAGCAAGGATTTTCCTCCATCCATGTGACAAACAAATTCTGCATTTGATCTTCAGCCAGAAAAAAAAAAAACCCTCATAACTTCGCTTGGTCTGAGAATGTTTCTTCCCCGGATGGAAGCAGACGCCTTACATTCTCCATGTGCACGGCACTGTGCTTATCAGAATGGAGGTTGTCAATTCTTTGTTTCAGCTGCATGGCAAAAATCCTTTTAGTTGCTGCTGGAGAAGTGGCAGAACGGGACGTAGTAGTTGCACCTCCAAGAACATTAAAATAAAGATCCTGGAGTGCTGTCAGTCAGGTGTGAGTGAAATGAGGTTGGCATGTGCCCGAGCATAGACAGTCATCCTCCAGATTCTCCAATAACCAAGCATCGACGTCACATTTCATTGTAAAAACTACCACTGTATGCATCATCCACAACGCTGATATCCCGTCACCACTATAACGAACCACCAGAAGCTTAACATGGCAAAAAGGTTTTTCAATTATCAAAATAATTCAGGCAGTTCCCCCCGCCACCCAATGTTGTAGTACTCGAGTCCGAGACTCGAACTCGAGTCCGAGTCATTAGCTAAATTTAGAGACTCGTGACTTGACTTGGACTTGAGCACTGATGACTCGAACTTGGACTCGGACTCCTACATTCAGATCATTCTGACTCGGAAATTGAGAAAAAGACTCGACTTTTTTTATATAGCATTAGGCTATAATTTTAATATGTCATTAGAATATTATTTGGTGTATGATTTTAATATCTAAATTATTAGTGCAATGGAATGTTACTGCTTCATGTCATACATCACATAGCGGGCGCCATTAGGATGCGCCTATGAGCTGCGACACCACAGCTATGTGGATTTTTTTTTAGTTTAAAAACATGTAAGCTATGCTTACTTTAGTGCGGAACTTGGACTCAACTTGATCAATAAGGACTCGACTTGGATCAATAGGGACTCGACTCGGATGAGTAGTGGACTTGACTCGGACTCGACTCAGATTTTTTTTAATGACTTGGACTTGACTCGGACTTGAACACTGGAGACTTGAACCTGGACTCGGACTCGAGGCATAGTGACTTGACTACAACACTGGCGCCACCCCTTGCACGTGAAAGAGAGTGTCCACTGTACGGCCAACTCATACTATCAACCTTTCCAAGTCTCTGCAGCCACCGTCCATGTTCTGGTTGACTTTTTTACGTTGTGGTTCAGTCTTTGTCTGGTCAGATGGTTCCCACTGAATGGGTCAGTTGCATACCTTGGTATGGCATCCCAGGGCTGTCGCAGGCATCCTGCAGGAACCTCAGCAGGAATGGCTTCATGACATCGGAGCAGCGATGGAAAGCGGTAAGGATGTACAGCAGCCTCCATCCTCTCTGGCAGCTATCCCTGCACACACACACACACACACACACACACACACACACACACATACACACGCACGTATTTACAGCCAGTCAATCACCTCATCACTGACAGCGACCTGTGATTACTGGAGGTCTTACTGTTTGGAGCTGGTGTTGGTGGTGACTTGCTTCATCACTTGGCAGTACGCTTCATCCTTTATCAGACCATGGTCGCTACTCAGCTGGAGTTATACATGCATCGATAAATACACAAAAAAACAAACAAAACAAAAAAAAACGATGCAATGATGCGCAAAAAAGACACAAATACAATTTGTTAAGAATTTATTGCTACAACAATCCTGCGTATGGGTGTGTACCTTTAGTATAGCAGCCACCAGGTCCTGCTCAGTTTGGCCTTTCATTGGAAAGTCTCCCATAAACTTCATGATAGCTGGTAATATTGAATAGTTAGTTCAAGTTCAGGGCGTGACACAATTGAGGTAATTTTTGACAATTATTCTCAAACTGTAAAAACAAGAACCAACCAGAGACTAATTATGTATTTGATATAAAACCTCATTTCTAAAGGTTATGCCAAGGTTCCTATCACCTCATTCAGTTCAGTTTCAGTATTTTTCATCCCTTTTTTTGTGCTCTCTGCTCTTACCTATAGAGATATCGGCAGCCACTCTGTTCATCCCGCTGTCAGAGAAGTCAATCAGAGACTCGTAGATTGGAGACTAAACACAAAAACAGAAGAAAGGTTTCCGCTGCATACTGAGCAAGATTATAACTATAAATATCTAAACAAGTTAGGTAGAGAGGCACCAATCATAAGTTTGTGGCTGATAACTGAGGCTCAGTTGTTGTGGAGCTTTGATAGTTACTTTGTGCATCCTCATCATGCTGTTGAATATCCTTGCATTAACCGGGATATTTACAAAAGGCTGCCAATATTTCTACTCCCAAAGGGTCAAAAGGACTCAACGGTGCAACTTTACTATAATCCGCTTCGCCTTCCTGTTATCCGCTCAAAGCCCCTCGCTCTCTCACAGCATGTCTCTACTTGTCATAGGAAATTCTGTTATCTTCTGACGTCTCTGAGCTTCCTCTGACCACAACACCACTATAGGTATTGGAAACAGCCAACGCTGAGTCTTCTTCCCTCAGAAACAGCTTCCACATCAGCCTTGTATTCCGTATATATGGTGCGTTCACTGATCGTAAAAAAATATAGGACGTTAAATGTAAGTTTAAACCACAGCCAGTTGTATCACCTTGGAGAATTTGACCATATCAGCCGGGTCCCTGGGCTCCTTCCCCTTTTTGGCTTTCTGATCACTGTGAGTGATGAACAGGACATCAGTCGGTCATATTTATTCATCTGATGTAGAATTGGAGTTCTAACTGATAGATTCTGACATTATTTTGGCTGGACATGTGTTAGTGTGCATCTGCAATACCCTCTGTTCCTCTGGGCTTCTCTGAAGTACTTCTTGGCAAACTCGGTCATTAGGTACTGATTGCTGTGCAGCGGCAGGTCATCCATTTCCACCTTCCAGCTGTCCCCATACATCTCATTTACAACCTGACACACACACACACACACACACACACACACACACACACACACACACACACACACACAAAAAAAATGTAACCCCTAATGGTATTTTTCTTCTCTACATTTTGGGAGTATGACCTGAAGATTATAACCCTGATCTGAACTGCACCTCTGTGGAGAGCTCGAGCTCATGAGCAGCGACGACCGAGCCCATCGCCACAGCAACGGCAGCTGATGCTGCCACCCGTCCGTGCCTGTCCCGAGGCTCCACACGC
The DNA here is from genome assembly GCF_011125445.2 of Fundulus heteroclitus. Taxonomy (NCBI): domain Eukaryota; kingdom Metazoa; phylum Chordata; class Actinopteri; order Cyprinodontiformes; family Fundulidae; genus Fundulus; species Fundulus heteroclitus. The sequence continues at coordinate 26,477,971 of NC_046376.1, read as the reverse complement.
TCAACGGGCAGAAACAGGAAGTCGGGAGCCGCCACAGGATGGACGTAATCAGCGGGAAACACTCCTGACCTTCCAAAAACAGCGCCGAACCGCCAACCTGTTTGGGTGCGCACACACCAGTCGACATTATCATTCACACTCAAACACAAAATATATATTTAACGTGCTACAGCAAATGCACACGCAAAAGTGAAAATGTTATGTTTGTCAAGGAAAAATGTGAAGAGTTAGAAAGATCGTTTAGAAATGGAAAACCAAAGGAAGGCTGGCGGTTAAATCAAATGCTAAAACGTAAAAGCCAAACACACCCACCGAACTCTGGCGTTTCCCGCTTCAGCTCTTCCAGAAGCATGACAGTTTTCCTCACAATGCAACCATATCGTTTACCTGCAGAAACACAAACAGACCCCCCCCCCCCACACACACACACACACACACACACACAAACACTGGTGATGATGATATGCTTTTCACCAAGCAGCATTAAATATCAATGGTATATCTGGCATGAAGAAGCAGAAAGCAGATGTATTGCAAATCGCACCCCTCAGTATTTCAGTATACACGTGTTTCTCTCACCAGACTCCAGCCCATCCATGTGCTGCAGCCGGATGATGTCTCCTTTGTGGAAGCTAAGGTGATTCCTGTTCTCAGTGACGTAATTCCTCACCGCCACCACATACTCTGAGTCCTGCGAAAGACCGCCTTATTTAACACATCAGCTTGCGTTATAAAAACACCTGTCATGTTAAACATGTGTTTAACATGATAGTCTGGTACTGGATTATGTTATTGTGCTTTGCAAATGTGAACGAAGCCCTTCAAATTTGTCTAATTTCTTCACGCTACAACCACGATCTTCTATGTATTTGTATTGCGATTTTGTAATAGATCAGCACAAAGTGAGGCATGGTTTTAAAATAGTTTTAGAAATAAAATAAATAACCTGAGAAGTGTGGTTCGTCTCAGTATCTATAGCCTTCCTGAGTCAACACTTTGCAGAAACAACTTTCGCTACAATTACAGCTGCATGTTTCTGGCATGTCTCTGTTAGCTTTGTACATCTAGAAACTAAAGATTGTATGTTTTCAAAGAGCTCATAGAGATCGTATGTAAAGTTTACATGGTTTACACCCATTTCCAAGTTATGCCTCTGATTCTATTTTGGGATTTAGGTCTGGACTTTGTTCTAACACATGAACATGCTTCCATCTAACCAGCTTCCCTGTTCCTGCTGAAGGAGAACATGCCCACTGCGTGATGCCTGCCACCACTGCGTTTCAGTGTAAGATGGAGTTTTGAGCATAATGTGCAGTGTTAGCTTCACAGTGTAATTTGAATTTTTTCAAGTGCCAACAACACTTTTCATGAATTTTTCACTTATTTTCACTTTTTTCACTTGAAACGGGCATTTTTTTGGAGTGCTTGACTAAAAGGTGTCTTGTTTGGTGGAAGGCCATGTCAACCTCATTAGGGGTTTGCAGAATGGATTGAATAGAGTGAGATATTCAAAACTTGGGGTGTAGTTTTATTAGTTTCATAACCTAACCCTGGTTTAAAACCTCTGTACTTTATCTTTAACCTGTCTGCCGTGTTCCTTGATCCTCAGTGCAAGCGAAGCCTTTTGGCTCCTCCCTTATTCAGGGGTTCCCAGAGCAAGTTATTCCAAGTTTTTACTTTGGATGCTCTTCCTGACGCAACTAGGATTTGAATCCGGGTCCCCTGTATCAAAAATATGGATTTACCCCATCACACCACAGCGGGCTATTCTTTGATCTTTGTTCTCTAGCAAACCGCTGATGCCTTCAAAGAAGAGCTATATTTAGATAGTGGACACTTTTTACTAACTGGGTTTGTTCTGAAGGAAGTTAATTGCACAGGATTTTATTTGGTGGCATCGGATTAAAACAGGCTAAGTAAAAATGCATTGCAGACTTTTCTGATCTTTATTTGTAAAAGAAATTGAAAACCATGTTTTGCTTTCCTTCCGCTTCACAATGAAGTTCTACTTTTTGTTGGTCTATTGCATAAAATCCCAATAAAATGCAGAGTTTTGTAGTTGCTACACGACATGCAAACATGGATAATATCTGGGCTATTTTATGACTCTCTGCTTACATTGGGCCTGAACTTTTAGCCTAAATATATTTCTGCCCTAAAAACCTTAAACAAGTCAGTTAATCAGAAGGATTAACTGATAATTAATCCTGATAATTAAATTTAATTGGAAGTAAAAATAAAAGAATATACATTTAAAATGCAGACGTGCAGATTAGCCAGCGAACAGCGGAAAATGTCTCTCTGACCTTCTTGAGCTCTGTGAGGAAGTAGTCGATCATATTTTTGACCTGCGGCGCTTTGGCGGAGAACAGGATCAACTTCTCATTGGTCAGGTTGAACTCCAACATGTTCTTCGATGGGACAGACACAAACAGGATGTCCGAGTAGCTGCACAGGAGGTCAAAGGTCAAAGGAGGGAGTCCGTTTAGAGTCAATGTTCAAAGCAAGTCAAGGTTCTGGTCAAGTGGTCTAGTTTTGGTTTCCTCTTGTCTAAGAAAAGCTAATGAGTTGAACATTTAGAAATACACTCTTTTAGAAATACACTCTCATAACAAACATTAATGTTTAATAAATCTAGTAATCTAGACTATTAATCTGGGGAAAATTAAAAGGCTACAGTTCAAACTTCAATGGGGAAAAAGGTTATTCGCCAGTGGAAAACATTTAAAGGATCCACCTGACATTAAATTTATTTGTCATTCATTTTGCCAGTATTTCCCTATTTTAAGGACTTGGCTTTTACCTTTGTCTTTTTTAAAACATTAATTATGTGTATAATGTTTTAATTTTGTATTTTATGTATTTTAAACCCTTTGGGTTACATTCATGCTATGAAGGTGCTATATGAATTACATTTAATGAAATAGAAAAAAAGTAACATGGCAGTATCATTTTTTTGAGTTGCATCTCAATGGCCTGCCAGCCTTCCTGAAAATTAGTGCAATTTACTGTGATTTTTCAAGCTGTATGCAAACGAAATTGTGTTCTGTACGCACTTTGTGCATACAAAATGACAAATAAAGCTGTCTAAAGTCTAAAGTCTTCTGCAACATTGTCCTTCAGACAGGTGAGACCAAAGTGGAGATATTTACACCACAGTGCAGAGCGCCACGTTTTAAGAAATCCAAATACATGCATCATCAAGCAAGCACAGCAATGATCATGGCGGGTTTTTACAGCCACAAGAACCTATAAAACCTTGCAGTGTTTGCTTTAACCACAAACTCCTCTGTACACAAAAGAGTTCTGGAGTCAGATGTGAGGCTATTGGTCCGACAGCTGAAGCCTGACCCAAACCACACCCTGCTAACAATGAGGCAATCCAGTATAAAAAGAGAACAAAGAAATGTGCTCCACCACTTGATAAAGTCTTACAGAAAATGTAGCTGCAGAGGGAGGTTCTACAAGCTTTTAAATCATATGGGTTTTTAATGCAAACCTTCTTTATCGGCTTTCAATTAAGTAAATAACAATAGCGCTGAATCTGGGTTGTGTTTATGTCACTTAGAGATTATATTTGAATAATTTTAGAACTTGGTAAACAACAGATCCTTTTTATAATGTATTGATAAGGACAGTTGTGAAACTGAAAGAGGGTTTACTTTGTTTTTGCATACTGACTTTGCGGAAGCCACTTAAGGAGCTAAAAAACACCCTTAAATGCAATAATAATAATAAAAATTGCTAGAAAGTCTCCTTTAAGTAAAGAACCAGCCAATGGTCCTTCGGGTCCTTTGTCCTAAGCAGCAAACAGTCGTTGGGACCACAGATTGTTGTGAGACTGCTGTAATGACTGTGATTTAGAGGTAAATATTAGGGCATGCCCTGCAGTGCAAGCAGCATTGGTGGCAGTATAATGTACAGTGTAGGTGTGGTCTAATTTTCACTGAGGCAGTTGTTTCTTGTAAAACTGTACAAAAAGATATATACGTTTAACGTCTTCCAAAAAGTCGATTTCACCTGTAAGGCCTCAGCACTCTGAAGTAGTCCGAAGCAGTTGAGCCGCTCTTCACCAACTTCAGCAGTTTGATGCCTATATGCGACACCGACAAGACCTGCACTCCAGTTCCCACGCTGCCCTGAAAAGCACACACACACATATCATGCGCTACTGCCTGATAATCCATGTAATTGTGGACTGATGCTCATATGGGCCTAAAGGAGGAGGAAAGCAGACTCAGGAAACTCACAGAGGCGGGGAAGAGGCGGGAGAAGTAGATCTCCCAAGAGTCTTTGGCCAGGGCCACAACTCTTTTCTTCACGCCTTCGTCGCTCGTCCCTGAAGCCTGATCCACTTTGTTCTCCGCTGTTAGAAAGGAAACGGACTTGTGAAAGTTTTGATGCTCTCCGGAGGAACTGGGTACAGATGTGTAGCTCTTCCTCAAGAAAAAGTCTTAATGTGTTAATTGTTTAATACCAAAAAGGTCCTTCATCTTCTGTCTCTCTTCCTGAGTGATGCGGACGCAAGCTGCAGAGAAGGTATCATGCACAACCTACAAAAGACAGGCGCAGATAAGAACATGTGCATTACATCGCAAAGGTATTCACACCTCTTGATCTTTTCCTCCATAAACACATTTTCTTCCATGGATGCCCGGCAATTAGCCCTATCCCTCTTTCCCATCATCTCAGCCACCCAGTCCATTTCCCACAGCATGATATTGCCACCAACGTGTTTTACTGTGAAGATGGCAAGTGCTTGTTTTCTGCCACACGAAGCCTTGAGCACGTAGCGCTACAAGCTCAGTTATGGCCTCATCTGTCCAGAACACATATTTTCACATGTTTGTCCATGACAAAGCTTGTCAACTGGACCTCTTAAGGTTTGTAGCTGACCAAAACTCTTTAAACCACAGGTGTCAAACTCAAGGCCCGCGGGCCGAATCTGGCCCGTCAAGGTAAATTGTCCGGCCCTCAAGAGCCAAAAAAAAGGCATATCATGTCATAAGGTAGAGGCATATATCCCTTTAAAATGTATAAAGTGGCTAAAACTGTGCCTCCTGTAAGTGTAACCGATATCAACTTTTTTTGCAGATAAACTGTATAAACTGGGCCTGAGGCGCTACTTTTATGTTACTGTGCATTTTTTATATTTCCATGTGAACTGTAATGAAATTATGTAATGAAAAGTCTCATCTATATATGTGCAACCGGCCCTTTTAATGACTTCATGATGCCAAAGTTGCCCCATATAGAAATAAGTTTGACACCCCTGCTTTAAACTATCAGATAATGGATCGAACAGTACTTTTTAAGATGTTGGCAGCTTGGGATATTGTTTTTGTACTTACCCTGCACAACTCTTTCCCTCATCTGATCCTTGGTCTTCATTCAATTAAATCTTTTATTTAAATAGCGGCAATTCACAACACAAGTCATCTCAAGGCACTTTACAAAGTCAATTGTATCAATTAATTCATACAGACAGATTGGTTAAACAGTTTTCTGTCTAAGGAAACCCAACTAATTTAATCGAGTTATTGGCTTGTAGCATTCACTCCTCCTGAAAGAGCGTGTAGTGACAGCGGACAGCCGCTTGCTTTGTGTCATTGACTCACAGTAGTCCCTCATACTGAGCAAGCACGTAGCGACAGTCGAGAGCAAAACTCCCCTTTTAACAGAATGAAACCACCAGCAGGTTGAAACTCAATGTGAAAACGGCCTTCTGCCAACAACCAACTAGGAGTTTTAGAGGGCAGAGCATGCAACAGATCCAACATGTTGCTCTTTGTTTACTAATGTTCTCTAACTCTTGATGTTGTGAATAAATTGTACAAAAATGGACGCCGTTCGTTTACTAATTAGTTGACTTCTCCAGCCAGCTGGTAGCACTAGCATTTATTAGGGGCTTATTTTTAACCATGTATGATATATTTACACTTCAAGATTATGCACTAGTAAAATTGCAAAGAGCATGAATCCCTTTGCAGACAGTTTATGAAGTCACCACAGGAACAATCTGAAACTTGTTTTGTTAGTATTTGCAAGAGTTGTTATACAGCACAGTGGCAAATGCACTTCACTGTGAACTGTGGTAAATTGGAAATCCATCCGCATGTGCCCAGGGAGAACATGCGGGTGAAACATATTTGCCTCAAATATTTCATCAGGCTATACGGATTTGAAAAGAAATTGAAACAATAATATAAATAAATTACGACGAAAGAAACTAAAATACTGTGTGTTAATGTTTACGGATTTATTTGACCAACCTGTTTGAAAATTAGATCCAGAATCAGGGGATTATTCAAGTTCTCTTTTGGATAGAAGACCTGCATCAAAGCAAAAAAAAAATAATAATAACAGCATAATAAGTTATTTACTGCAGTAATATAAACAAATATTGCCTTAAACCTTGAGGTTGTTCATTATTTTTGGTATGTACTCGCAAAGCAAACAAATTGTAATGGTGAAGGATCTCAAACCCACCTCCTTCCTCATGAAGAGTTTCCAGGGGACATTGGAGTAGGTATAATACTCATCGCTGGTTCTGCTGTGGAGCTGAGTCTGAATTTGCTCCTCTTCTACTGGTAAATCTCTGGAGACTGGAGAGAAGCAATAATGAAGCCCGACCAGAGCTACTATCCACACACGTGTGTTGAACTACGCGAGTGTAAAATGTGCAAAAGATTATTTTTGTACATTTTACCCTTTAATATGTGTGAATTGATCTGGTAAGTTCACCTGGGGGGTGGCTTGGGGTCATGCTGGAGCTGGTTGTTGGCTCTGCAGGTCGAGGCTTGGCTGCTTTCATAGCTTTAGCTCCTTCATGCTCCTTAGGTTGGGAGGGCTGGGGCTTCTTCTGTGACTGAATCAAGGAAATGTGAAGTAGCGTTTGCTTTCTTTGCATTTTTTTTTAGCCACATAGTTGTTTAATTAAGACAGAACAGGCCCCCTTCAAACTGGATTAAGACCACCCTTTGGTCTCCACAATGATCATCCGAACTTTGATCAACCACAGCATGTTTGGAAAATCCTTTTCCGGGGAAATCATGATGCTGCTTCACTCTTTGTAATTATAGATTCCACATACAGCAGTTTGCTTTCCCCGCTGTTCATCTTATATCCTCCCACAATGATACAGCCACAGGTGTCACGTCTACACTATGATATCCACAGCAATGAAAGCATGCGGTTGAAAGAGGATTCTGTGTAGAGCGTTGTATACCACTCCGCACGTCACAAAAATGTTAACCTGGCACTCAGATCTGTAAGAAGACCTTGGCGGGATCAGAAGGTATCAAGTACAGAAAGTCCCAAGTCTGTTTTTGTTCAACCAAACTGAGCCATGGTTTGAAACCTGAACTTTGTTTTCATTTTGACAAATCGACTGCAACTGTTGAAATATTACATTACCATGATCCCTGCGAGTTGCATCTTGTGATTCCCCCCCCCCCCCTCATTCCTTCACATTAAATGTGATTCAACTCAGTTCAAAATTACTTTATTAATCCCAAAGGGAAATTAAATACTAGCGTAACTCACATTATAGGGTTTCTTCAGTGAGATGCATTTGAATTTTTTGTTTTGTTTTGTTTTGTTTCTTTGATAGACAGGTACATCTTGGATTCAAACTACAGCCTGGAACACTCACAACTACCTTTGGTCTCCATTAAAAACCACGTGCCATGGCAGGAAGCCCAGGACACGCCCACTTTCATATGGAAAGGGACTGCTTATGGCATGGAAAGTTTTTGGTATGAAGAGCACAGATATCTGCTCCCGCTGCTTGGTGGGAACCTTCATGTTGAAGCCTGACCAGCTGCCTAACACAATGCACACAGCGGGCACCGTGCCCAGAGCATTGCAAAAAAGGAATTACACCTCTGCCTGCACTGTGGCTAGTCCTGCAAAATGTTCTCTGACCAAGCCACACAGATATGTGCTAGCCCCGCTGCTCCTCCATGCCCCCTACCCAGGAGCCTGATGTGAAGGCACCATGACGATAAACCACTGCAGCCTTTACAGAAGTTTTATGAATGCTCAAAGCTGCTCACCCCACATGCCCTCACTAATGCTCTCCAAAGACCGTCCATGTTTTAGCTCATTTCCAATGCCTTAATCCTATGCAAAGGGGTTCTAGGAGTTGCCAGTTACCGGTCGTGGAGGGTTGGCCATTTGATCTTTAAGGATCTCCATAGCTTCATCATGAGGGTCGGATTTTTTGGCAAACTTCTTCCCATCACTTTTCCTAGACACACATTAAAAAAACAATAATGAACACATTTAAGATTGGCTGGTCATTGTCATACCGTTTGTTTATATGTATTTCAAAGTGTCTCAACTAAACGCTCTTTTTTTTTTATCTGACCAATCAGATCCAGCTGAATCAAAAATATGCTGACACCTACTCTTAAAGAAACAGTGTAAATCCTAAGAAATGGGGCGCATTGGGAAAATACAATCCGTCTATATCTGTTTTCACATTCCTCCCGAGTATAAGGTGATGCCTTTGGTTCAATATGAAGGTATAGGAGTGACCAATAAGGGTTCAATTCCCCATTTCCCATGCAGAACATTTATGGAATGAAATGAGAAGTAATGGTCCACGTTGACTCTACTTCTTTGTGTGGTGACCAGTAGTACAAATCCAAAATCTTTGCTGCTTCGTTAATGTGAGAAGCAGCATCGTGGAATCAGATTTAAGAACTAATGACTCATATAAACATAACTGTTGTCCTAGACCTTTTCCGATAAAGCAACAACGTGGACACTAAGTGCGTTACCTTTGTGTTGGAGACCCAGCAGAGGATGTTGTGCCTGTAGGCTGGTGCTGTTTGATTATATCTTTAATGTCGTGGCTCGGATCGATGCGTTCTGTGTTGCTCACACTGGACCGGACAACGTCCTCAGCAGGGGGCCCACGCGTTACACCTGAAAAAAAACAAGAACAAGACAAGCATTTACCAGAAATGTGACCAGCTCACCCTCTTTGGATACAAGAGGGTGTATCCAAAGAGGATACACCCTCAACTGTGATTTAACTTTAATCACAGTTGAAACACTGAATAAGCCTGATGCGTACTTGTTTTCCGCTGGACAGCAGCAGGGCTGGGCTTGTTTGACTCGCTGCTCTCTTTTGTCTGCAGAATAACATAATGTAAACACTACATGTATAAACAATAGAAATTCTAAGGCTGCAAGATGACATCTGAAAGCTGATGACGAAATTAGCAAAAAAAAAAAGAAATAAAAAAAAAAGGTTGTGTTTACTCACAGGGCTGGGTGTGGGTGTGCGTTGTGGCAGGTTGGCGCCATGGTAGGATGGCGGTGACTGGGGGGCTGGAGCAACAGGAGGGAAGGAGGACAACATCTGCTGCTGGATCGCCATGGCTTGCATGGTCATCTGCTGGGCCTGCACCACAGAAACGCAAACTTGTGCTAGTACAGCAGATTGACATATTGAGAATCATAGGTTTGCGTTGCTGTCTGTGCCCCCTTCACAGATTTCTTTATTTGATCACACCTGAATGTTAAATGTGATTAACCTAATTAGTTCTTGTTTAATTTCACTGGCCGCACCCGGGATCGATTACTGTCGGATCTGTGCGATCAAAAATTCAGTTAAATAGAACTGGTCTGTCAACATGAAGCAGGCTAAAATATCTCACAAAGCTACAAACTGCAAAGACAAAAAAGATAATCTAGTTTGTGTATATGGATTTGAAATCGATTGTTTGTGAGTACAAACGTGTGAAGGGAGGAAATAGCAATATGCAGGTAAGAAAATGGGGTAAAGGGCTTAACTGACCCAGCTGTAGTATTAGAATGCTAGGCTTGTTTGGTAAAAAAAAAAAAAAAAAAAAAAAAGTTTAAACTAGACTTGCCTTTGCTTCTGGAGCTTGTCAGAAAGGGTTTAATAGTTGAAAATTGAAAATTGTTTTATTCAATTTAATTTTAAGTCTTTAAATTAGCTTTTTTTCTTACCAATACCAAACAGTGATCCCAGTCTTGGGACATAACTTTGGTTTGCTCATGGAAATATGCTGAGCAAATCATTTTGGAGAAGATATTTCATTAATTTTGAATCATGCTGTCATGATTCTGAGCTGTTAGGTCTTGGTTTTCATTTGTATTCATGTTTTCAGCTTTTCCTTATTATATTTAGCAGATGTATGGTTTTACCATGTATAGTTGTTATTTTTGCCCAAATATATGTGCTTATATGTTAGGTGTTTTCTATGTTAATGCATTTCTTTGCATTTAGCTTTCTGGTTTATTTTTATTTGTCCTAATATTCTGTTAAATTAGCTATTTTCCCTAGATTTCCTTGTAGAATTTCTTGTTTCGGTCCAGCTCTAATTTATTAGGTCCAAATCCGATCTTTTGCCCATATCCAACCCATATCTGTCTTTTTCGTGGCAGTGTGAACAGTCCAATTCGGATCTATTCACTCAAAAAAATACGATTTGTACCCTTTTCAAATGTGGTACTAAATCAGATACATATCCGATAGTTTTCAAAGTGCCCGTAGTCTTAACGGTCATGTCGCATTTCACTGTCTGTAATGATTCCATCTAGATTAATGCAATTCCCCCTTTTCTCATCCAGGATAATAATTTATCCCTGTAATTTTTTATTTGTTTCAGAGATAATTGATTTGTTACTCTGATTTAGATATGTCTGGAGGGTGCAGCTGGAAATTTTGTGCTTTATATTGAACATTAAAATGGAATTGTGGCTAATTTGATTATTTTAATCGCCAATTATCATTAATTTGTCTTGTTTTGAGTTTTCTGATTAGAAAAAGACACAATATTTCTTTTTACCTTCTTTTCCTTTACTGAGCCCATCATATTATTTATTTAATTAAAAAAATTTTTTTGATCTGAATGAAGTGTTATAATTATTCAGCGAGTGTAACCACACCATATGTATTAAAGCTGCTTATACCATGATCTGGGGTTAGGGTTAGGGGTCACGCCTCTGTGTCATCCATTCATTTTTAATGGACACCTCGTCGGCCATTATTCCTTACTTATATCATGGTCTGGGTAAATACTCTGAATCCTCGATTCTGATTGGCTGCTGGGTGTCCTTTAAAAAGTGCTATAGGACACCTATAAAAAAAGTTACAGTCAAATAGCTGGATTGTTCTAAATTATTGAGATAATAATTGGGATTAAGGGGGATAATGCCCTTCATGCTGTCCATCATCAGACATCAATGGGCTTAGCGTCAGACGGTTCATGCCTGTCCACTAATTTCTGATAATGGCCATCTCACCGGGCATTATCCCTTACATAAATAATGGGGTTGTAGAGGGAAAAGGAAATGATTCCCACCAGAATGATAGCTTGCTGGTTGATGATGGCTTGTTGCTGCTGAGTCAGCACCACCTGCTCCGATCCTGAGGAAAACATGAAAGATGTCCGCAGTGAAACAACAGCATTATAGTTACGTAAAAGTAAAATGCTGCCCACTCATTTCACTGCACAACAAAGCACAGGGATAACATCAGAAATACTATTATGGCTTTCATTCAGAGCCATATATGAAGTGCACCATGCCCACTCACTTTAGGCCAAACATGCTGGAAAGTCAGTAACACTCCTCATACACCTTGTACCTGGCACACCTGTCACCACAGGTAAGCCTGGAACTGTGGGCATCGTCGGGAGTGCGGGCAGACCCGGGACGCCCCCCACGTGAGATGGAGCATCCGTTTCTCTATCAGCTGCTGGAGCAGCTGTAGACACCGTGGTGGGGGCGCGAGGGGGCAAAGACTTGGGTGCTACCGGCGGGGCACGATGGGGGGTGGAGGGAGTAGGTAGGGGGTATGGCTGTTGGGGACGGTTATATTGGTGGTACTGGGGTTTCTGCTGTTCTTCCTCTTGCTCCTCTTGCTGGTGCCGTTCATGGTGATGGTGGTGGGAGGGGACTGGCATGGGGGGCATCATTCCTCCAGCTACTGGAAGCACTGGTACAGCTTCAAGAGCAGCGGGTAGGGAACAAGATTAGAGTCAGGAAAGCGCTTCCTACTGGCCTCTACTGCAGGCAGAGGCCAGTAAGACGCACTCGAGGAAGCTTACTGAATAATCTGGTATCCTGCCTACATAACACAGAGATTTTACAATTACCTTAAACAGAACTTTTTTCTGACACTAATTTAGAAAATGAGTGAACAACTGATGCTGTTATTTTAGCATGTGTTGTCAATTGGTGCCATACAAATAAATTAAATCAAGTGGGTTCTCTCCAAGTACTCCGGCTTCCTCCCACAGTCCAAAAACATGTTAGGTTAATTGGTCTCTCTAAATTGTGCTTAGGTGTGAGTGTGTGCAAGAATGGTTGTTTGTCCTGTCTGTCTATGTGGTCCATTTTTTTCCCCCTGCATATTAAAACATTTTGATGTAAAGTATTTTCTTTGCAGCTCTGCGTGTATTTTTAGGGGTCTTTGTCCTGCTTCCACTTCCCAATTATGCGCTATTGAATACTTTTTCAAGGCACAGTCAATCCCTACCCAGAGACAGCAATCACTTGTTACCCCTTGTTATACTTTAAGTTGAGTACATCTTCAGTTTTCCTTAACTGAGACTTAAGGAACTTCCTTGTGTCATTTTGTCCTCTCCTTTATTATATATTCCATTCTAACCCTTACCCTGTTCACAGCAATCTCTTTTAAACAAATATACATTAATTACACATAATATGTTTATGTTGCCATAAATTGCAACAACAAATAAGTAGAGACAGAGTGAACACCTTAGCCAAATTAAGAATTAAAATTGTATTAATTATAAAAAAACGGAAACTACCAGTGTAACAATGCGCATGCAGTTTAAAAACACCTGCTGGTTTAGTGAATGGCTGTTTATGCATTATCTATGAGGCTGGTTCTCATTAGGGCTTCTAAACACCAGATTAAGGGTGTTGACCCGTGATCCTGAATTTTTAAACAACAGCCCCCCAGGAGTCTAGAAACCTTTACAATAAAAGAACATCATTATTGTATATTCAGCTTTTTCTTTTCCTATGCACTCTGGAAGATGGAGAATAAAACAGATCAGCTCCTTGCGTTTTAAACTTGTTAGCAAAACCTTTCCGAAATTCAGGGAGAGGAAATCAACTTAAGTGTCAAGACTTTAAATGCAACTTGAACCAAGCTGAAAAGCTGGCGTGATCAAAAATGAAGAATTATAGACAGAAATTAAAAGAAATGCACAAAAAAACAACATAAAAACGTACACAGCCTGAACAGAAAATGCATTTGGAGCAGAAGAAAAACTTCACCTCCAGGACGTATCCCTGGTGGGTAAGGCCGAGTGGGAGATGCGGGCCCCTCTCCGCGACCTTCTCCTGCGATGCCCACGCCTCCTCCTCCCTTCATCCGTGCAGACAAACCGGTCTTTTCCATGTTCTGGCAGACAGAAAGGACATGTGGGTAGGGTAGAGCAGAATATGTTTGCAGATGGTGAGAAACTGGAGTTCGAAAGGCATGAAGGAACGGGATACAAAGTTCGCGGCAGTGGACAAGAGATCCTACGAGAGGTGGAGCGCTGTTTGATTCAGACCCTCGCTGAGTGGAGCGGCAGGAACTGTATACTCTCCAGGGACTACCGCACACCCTGTAGCTGATGCTCCACCACACACAAGCGCAGGGCTGTTGCATTCAGCAACAAAGTTCAAGCTTCCTGAGGCAACATTCATTTTTGGCCCGCACATTCCTGAGTTTGAAAATTCTCCAATCAAAGCAGGTTATTATAAGCCAGCAAGTGGTCTACGGACGCAGATAGGAACATGCATAGGGGAAACTTTCCAAGTGTCTGTTTTTCATGTAACGCTTTAAACTGTAGAGGGAAGAGAATTACCTGCAACCGTGTGAAAGTACTCTGCCTGCTGTTACGATCATATACGGTAGGCCGTTCAGAAACCCAATCATCCTCATTGTCCGCCCCGTTCATACACAACAGAGACGGCAGCTCACATGTTCCACCCGTCCATCAGCACTTAGTCCCATTCCCTCTCAGATGGCAGGGGACCTTAGTTTGCGACTTGATCGGTTTATAAGATTAAACTGACGATGCTTTCTCCTTTTGTTTGGATCTGTTTTCTGGGGGTTGGGGTTCTGACAAAATTCATAAATACTAAAATAATGTACTCTAAATGCGTGTGCGGCTTCTTGCTGAGCGTCAATATTCACAGCCTCTGAACTTTTCCACATTTTGTCCCAACTACCAACTTCAATCGATTTTGTTGGGATTTCATGTGAACGATCGACACAATGTCGTTCATAAATGCGAAGTGGAAGGGGAAGACTACCGGAGTGGAAGAAAAACAATATATTGCTGTGACTTTCTGTGATAAGCCCTAAATCATATCCAGGGCAATCAACTGTGTTCGAGAAACGCTAAAATAATAAACGTTATTAAACCTCAGTATAAATCCAGAGGTTCTGCAGAGGCCAAAGAAGTTGGTTGGAGAACATTAGTGAACAAACAGCATCATGGAAACAAAGGCTGTAAAACTGTCTAAAGATTTGAACATCTCTGCTCCTCTCTGCACTGTTCAAAAACAAACAAACAGAAAGAGTCTAGCAACGCTGCAAACCTACCAAGAGATGGCCGTGCACGGTGCAGCTAAACAAGCAGGAGCGGGAATGAGAGCATTAATCAGAGAAGCACCAAAAACACCCATTTTAGCTCTGCAGGAGCTGTGGAGAGCCACAGAACTAGTAGTTTATCATCACATACTCTACAAATCTGGCCTTTATGGCTGAGTACATGCAGCAAGCCATAGCAAGTGCACTTTGCAATTTGCCGAAAGCTATGTAAAGAGCACAGCCGGCATGGAAGAAGGCGCTCTGATCAGATAAGACAACATTTTTTTACTTTTTTGCACATGCGCAAAAGGTTATGTTGTGTGCTGGAAAACTAAAGCTGGCCATGACCCTAAGCATACCACCCCCCAGGGTAAAACATGGTGGTCCCAGGTAAAAATATCTTCTCAAGAAAGGTGGGTTGAGTGGATTTTATTTAGGGCTATTAAGATAAAAAAAAGGGTTGGTGTAAATGCAAGCACACTTAAGATTTTTATCCGTAAAAACATTTATAAACTCATGCATTGTTTTTCTTTGACTTCACAATCATGCATTTATTTGTGTTGGTCGGTCACATAAAATCCTACAAGCAACAAGAAAGGGGTAAGTTACAGTATGTTGCAGAAACTAAATTATGATTTAAATGCATTTTTTTTCTTTTCTTTATTTTATTTTTTATTTATTTGCCCGTCTAAAACCAGGCAGAAAGCGAATTCAGCATGTGTCTTTTGCCGGACATCAGTGTGAGCACTCACTACGCCGTCGTCTGAGAGCACAGGGTCAAACAGGCTGTCCAGGTAGCGGTCCATCCCTCTCTGAGTCTGACCGTCACTGAACGTATCTGACTCTGCTGGACAGACAAACAGGCAGGATAGTGGTCAATTTTCACATTCAGAGCTTTAAGAAAAACAGAAGCTTCAACATAGAAAACATAGAAACATAGAAAACATAGAAACATAGAAAAACAGAAGCTTCCTAAACTGACTGGTGTTACATTTGGGTGGCAAAGCAGTTTTTATTTGGGTTCAACTTTTTCTTTTCAACATTGTTATTATTAAATGATTTTTAAAAACACCTAACCAAAGTGTTGTATGTATTTAACTTGTGTCTCATGCTGAGCTAGTTTTAGGGTTTAAATATAGTAGCTTGAAGTTTACATGTCAATCCTGCTCTTGCATTATGTGGGTGTGTGTTTTTAGGTTGACTATAACAGCTCTCCAGGTGCATTAGATGGAGAGAGAAAAAAAGCCTTTTGGCCACCTCTGCACATTTGCTTTACTGGTTTATTAATGTGTGCCACTGTCTATGTTAAATAACTCAACTTAAAAAAAGTTATTCCACCGCAGACTCATTATGTTTCTGCGACCCATTTGGACAAATAAGACCTCCAGTAAACCTAAACAAAGTTTCTTCTCTCACCTTATCTTACATTACGCGTTATTAGAAAAAATGTGCTGCCAGTCACTCACAATAGTTTTTAATCAGAATTAAAAATATTGAAAACTGATGGATATTCGTGTCCCGGACATTTCAGGGCAAGTAAACCTACAAATCTTGACGATAGTAAAGTAGTTTTCCGACGTTTTTAAAGCAGATAAATAAGTTAAAACCCATGTCTTTGACACAATGAGAACTCAAACTCAGCTCCTGGAGGGTTGGGTTCCCGCAACATTTAAATACGTAGGGTTTATGCGCTGCATGAATACAATTAACTCAAATT